>NC_133665.1:171347660-171584114 GCF_037893015.1 Macrotis lagotis
CTGGAGCATCCAAACAAAGCCGCAGGTTGTCAGAGTTTGCCTAACTCTGGGGAGGCAGTTACAAAGCTGCTGCCTACAGGAGGTTTTTCTTTAAGTATATACAAACTGAGAGCTTGCCAGGAGTTCAAGTCAAGTCAACTAGTAAAGAAAGACAAAATGGTCCTTGCCCTCATGGAGCTTCCAGTCGAATGGGAGAGATAAAAAGAAAATGACATGTATAAACAAGATAAATATAGAATAAATTGGATGCAATCTCAAAAAGAAGACCCTAGTAGTAAGGACCATGAGAAGTCTTCTTACAGAAGATGTGATATTAGCTGAGTCTTGAAAGAAGCCAGGAGAGAGAGAGAGAGAGAGAGAGAGAGAGAGAGAGAGAGAGAGAGAGAGAGAGAGAGAGAGAGAGTTCCAGGTATGGGAAACCATCAATAAAAATGTGATCTACTGCGTCATTCAAGGAAGACAGTGTCATTGAATTATAAAAGTACCCAGTAGAATAAAGTGTAGGAAGAATAGAAAAGTAAGAAAATCCCATGGAGGCAATAGGGAGCCCCAAGAGTTTATTGAGCATAGATAGAGACGACTAGTATTCTGGGTTATCTCATTCAGCATCCATTTATTCAATTTTTTAATACTTCATTGATATCTTTTGCTTTTTACATCACCTTCATTTCCGAATTTCTTCTCCTCACCTTTTTTCATGTCCCCACAAAGTCTTTCTTTGAAACAAAGAATAGAAAGGAAGGATGGGGCAAGCAGGTCAACAAAATTAACCAAAACTCAGGAAGAATTTACTGATAATAGACTTCATGTTGTTGTCCCCATTTGTTACTAACTTTGGGAAAAGTAAAAAAGGAGAAAAAAATTAAAAATTGGTTGTCAAAATATCTGGTTTCAAATCCCAACTTATAAACTTGCTAGATGCATGACCCTGGGCAAGTCCCTTAACTTCTGTCTGCCTCAGTTCCCTTATCTGTAAAATGAGAGTATTAATAGCTGTTGTGATGACAAAATGCAGTGTTTGTAAAGTTCTTTTTATTTATATTTTTTTAATTTTTCTCTTTATTTAAAGCAATGGGGTTAAGTGACTTGCTCTAGGTCACACAGCTAGGTAATCATTAAGTATCTGAGGCTGGATTTGAACTCAGGTCCTCCTGACTCCAGGGTCAGTGCTCTATCTACTGCATCATCTAGCTGCCCCCTAAAGTGTTTTTTAAACCTTTAAAGAGTACCTAAGAAATTTATTAGTAATAAAAGAAATAATAGATTGATTTGGATAGACAGATAATGATTTAAGAACACTCTATTAAAAAGATGAAGCAAATATAGTGATCATAAAAATGACAATTACAATGGCTAATTATTAGCACTTTCTGGTTACAAAACATAAATATATCTATATGTATGTATATATATATTTATATATATTAGATATTTTGATTTTTTTGTCTCACAGAATTTTAAGTACCATGAATATTAGAGGTAATATTGTTGTAGATAATATAAATAGAAAGGTGAACTGGAAAAAATATACCAGTCTTGGAGTCAGAGGCCCGTAGTTCAAGTCTCAGATATGCCACTAACTATGACTGTGACTAAGCCACTTAAGTTTTCTGGGGTTTGGTTTTCTGTTTACCTGATAGAAAGGAAATTAGTATAGAAATACTTGCCATTGCTAGGTGGTACAGTGGAGAGAGCACCAGCCTGAAGGCAGGAGGCCTTGAGTTCAAATGTAATCTCAGACACATAATAATTACCTAGCTGTGTGACCTTGAGCAAGTCACTTAACCCTGCTGCCTTGCCCAAAGAAACTAAAAAAAAAAAGAAATACTTACCATTATTATTTTAGTTTTATAGGTGAAGAAACTATTTCTCAGACTCTTAACTGAAAGCCTATGATGTGGTAGTTCCATAAAAACTGTTTGTTGAGTTAAATGAGAAGTCCCTTAAGAAATCACAAAAGCATCCCATCTCTATCCAGAGGTATGCTGTCCAGCTATACTCAGCATATAGATAGGAAAGTCTCCCTGTCCCAGAGATTGTCTTCCTGGGAGCCAAGTGACATCACAGAATCATGGATCATGAATTTAGAGCTAAGAAGGATCTTAGAAGTCATAGTCCAACACCTTCTTTTTACAGATGAGGAGATCAAGGCCCACAGAGGTTAAGTCCAAGGTTTCATAGAAAATGAAGGTAAAGTGTTCAAAATTTCCTAGGTCCCAAGACCACAGACGCCAAATACTGGTTTCCGTCTATTGTATTATATTGGCACTGGACTTTAGAGAACATCCAACTACATTTTCCAGTCTAGTAAACCAACTCTAAAATTACAGAGTCAAGGTCATAAAAATCAATCCATCAATAAATTCTAGATATTTACAAAAGACAAATCTGAACATTTAATTAATTAAATGTCTTTCATATTTATTTATGTATATTTTGAGCAGTAATTGTTTTTATATTTTAATTTAATTTCCTGTACGACATCTCAGACCATTGGAGCAGTAGAGGAGATTGTCTTATTTGACCATTTGGGTAGCCTGTTCTGGATCCATTAGACTCTTTCTTGGTGAGGGGTGATCCACAGCCCTATTTCAAATTATTATCACCTTGCTCATAAACTACTGCTGCAGCTTTCTAATTGACATCTGGTTCAAGTCTCTCTGTACTTCAATATATCTGCAAAAAAGTGATTTTTCTAGTAGTATAGGTCAACGTGTATCATTTTTCTACTCAATATACCCTTAGTGTTTAGAATTAAACTAGGTAGATTAGGTTAGGTTAGATGGCCCTACCCTACCTTTCTAGCCTTGTTAAAACATTCCTCAACTTCATGCATACTATGTGCATGTGTGGTCCAGCCAGACTGATGATCCTCCTGCTCCTTTCATATGGCCCTTCATTTCCTACCTCCATGCCTTTGTACTGGTGGTTCCTTTGAATCCATGCCTGGAATGTACTCCTCGAGTTTGCTTCTGAGAATCCCCAGCTTCCAACAAAGCTCAGCTGAAACACATCCTTCTATGACAGAGGTAGGGAAATTTTTGTCTGCCAAAGGTCATTGGGATATTTATAACATCATTCGAGGGCCATACAAAATTATCAATTTAAAAATTATCCTACAATATTTGGTCAAACACTTAATTAATTCACCCCTATAAATCTAGAGTTATTGAATTTCAAATCCTGCCTCAGTTGTCTTGGCAGCACAAAGACCAAATGATTTCACCAGCCTCCTACAGGTCCATAGACAGGATGTTCCCTGTCCTTGTTCTATGAGAAGCTTTTTCTGAAGCTTCCCTTCTGTCTCCCCATTGCCAGTGCCTTTCTCACAAAATTGTCCTTAATCTATTTTGCATTCATTTTATAAAGACCTATGTGCCCATGTCTCAAAAGTTTTAGTGCAGTTTAAAGCTTTAATAACTTCAGAAATACAAAAGTCACAGCCTAATAAAGAACATAATTTAAAAGTTTAATCAGATTTCTCTATTGCTTATTTAATCTGTGAATTTTGAATGATATTTTAAAATTTTGATCCTGAAAAGAAGGTTCATCTTGTCAGTATATAAATCTCTACAAATTTCAGGATGATACTTCCTCAGAATAGGGTATTGGTGCTAGAAGTCCCCTTGATATTGGTCACCTCAGGTCCCTCTCCATTGGACTTATTCTTGTGAAGTCACATCAAAACTACTGTTCATGTTTGAACTTTGTCATTTGGATGGTCCTAAGACTAGAATTAGAAGTAAAATATTTATTATAAATATATATACAATATGTTATATATTATATACATTATATAGATTATTATATTATTAAAAATCCTTTCATTCAATGAAGAGCAACTAAGGAAAGTTTTTACAAAGTTCAAAAATTGATTAAAGTATTTAAAAATTTTTAATAATAAACCTTTGCTGTTTTTATGTTTGTTGTCCTTAGAATTCTGAAATTATAAAAATTAAAATTAAACTGAGGTTTTTGCATAGATGCAAAGGATATATGAGGATATATATATATAAATATTTGTTTATATAACCATATTGCATATTTAGAAAAAGCGAGTAATGACAAGGTATTTAAATTGAAAGTACTTAGGGAAAACATCATGTAGAAGGATTAGACTGAAAAGAATTCTCTAAGGTGGAGGTGAGAAGACATTCCAGGCATGAGATGCAACCAGAGCAAATGTCTACGGATGGGAAATGAAGTCTTTAGGAGAAGGAACAACTGCTAAATAGTATATTGTGACGAGATGAGCAATAAGACTATCTGGAGAACAAAACAACCAAAACAATAATATCATTGCTATAGCACTGGATACGTGCTAGATGCTCTGCTATATCCTTTACAATTAATATCTTGCTTGATCCTCCCAACAACCTCGGAAGGTAGGTTCTATAGCCCCATTTTACAGATGAGGAAATTGGTAAGTTGCCCATGGTGATCACACAACTTGTGAGTATTGGAGTTCAAATTTAATCTTGGGTCTTCCTGGCTTTATCCACTGTGCCACCCAGCTACCCCCAGGTTTGAAAGACTATTAAAAACAGAAAAGGACTATTGAAAACAGAAAAAAGAATTTCTGTTTGTTCCTGGAGGTAACAGAAAGCTAGTAAAGATTACAAATTAAGGAAACGGATTACTCAGATCTGTACTTAAGGAAAAATACTTTGACATCTAGGTGACATGGGGAGAAATAACAGAGGAGGGACCAATTGTGAGGCTATTAAAATTAGAAAGACACATCAGATCTAAAAGATGCTGTAGAGATAGAAAGTCACAGCTGACAACTGATTGGCTATGTGAGAGAGGGAGGAGTCATGGATTGCATTGAGATTATGAATCTGGTAAATTAAAAAAAAATGATTGCCACCTTAGTAGAAATTGAGAAATTTCATAGGTATTTTTTTAATGAGAGGGGAGAGAATATGGGGGGAAATAAGCTCTGTTTTGTAAATGCTGAGTTTGAGATGTCTATGAGATCCCTAGTTCAAAATATCCACTCCAATGGGTAATCAGTGATGTGGTTTTGAATCTCAAAAGAGACAAGGACAAGAAAGATCTACTTGTTAGTCATCTACATTGGCATCATAACTGGCATCATGACCTATTGCTTTGTATAGATAAATATCAAGTATTTAATAAATAATGGCTTGCTTTGGATGATGAGCTAGCAAAAGCGACTCAGGAGGACTGTTGGGACAGGTAGGATGAGAACCAGAACAAGTCATAAAAAAGAGATGAGAAGAAATGGCAAACCAATCCAATATCTTTGCCAAAAAAAACCTCAAGTGGGTCACAAAGACTTGGACATGAAACAATAGAAGCAACAGTGCATTCAAGAACTCTAGTCTTGGGGGTGGCTAGGTGGCACCAGTGGATAGAGCACCAGCCCTGGAGCCAGGAGTACCTGAGTTCAAATCCAACCTCAGACACTTAATAATTACCTAGCTGTGTGGCCTTGGGCAAGCCACTTAACCCCATTTGCCTTGCAAAAACCTAAAAAAAAAGAACTCTAGTCTAAAGTTCAGCTTACGCAATCAATATTTATATTTACATACAACTATTATATAAGATCAATACATATTAATGCTTCATAGTTCAAGATAGCAAAAGTCTGAGAGGTTTTTAGAAATTATAAATGATGGCTGAAAAGATCAATGCCTCTATCATATAACTGAGAGTTGTAAAGGAACTGTGGGAACATAGATTTTGAGGTGAAAGGGATCTTAGTGGACATCTAAACCCATTTGATCATTTTACAGAAGGGAGATAGAGGTTCAGGGACTTGTGAAAAGTTGTACAGCTATAGTGAGTCGTATCCAAGTATAGAATTCTAGGGATCCATTTCATTCAAAAGTCACCACTTCCTTGAAGTATGATCATTTCTACCTCTTTAATGACCCTTGGCACTTGATTCTCTCCTCTTGCTTGCCCTCTTTGCTTTCTCTTCATCCTATACCAAAGAGAACATTCTTCCAACCTTGCTTGCAACCTATTTTATCAACCTCTGATCTTTTCTAACCAAAGTACAATTTGACTACTATTCCAGGAAGTCATTAAGAGTATGTATTCATATCAATAACCAAGACCAGGATCTCAACTAATCAAAAGAGAAAAGGATTCTAGTGGAAAATAGATGAACTGATAGCTACCTTTGTGGATGACTTTTTTCCACATTTGCCAAAGTATTTTTTGAAACATGTTGGACTTGAGAACTAAATCTAAAATTAGAAGATAGAACAACAGCAAAAACCAATGGGCTTAAAATGAAATTTTAGAAATGAGATCTGAAAGCAATCAATGTTAATTAACTGTAGACTGAAATGAACCAGTTGACAAAAAAAGGATATTTAAGTTAGTTGAGAAAAAGACAAAAGGGAGGCATCATATTTTTTCTTGATTATCAATCTGTGGGATGGAGAAGTCAATTAATTTAAATGTTTTTCCCTTGTCCTAATGCAACAGAAGGTATTCTGAGATCAGAAAGAAAAGAGCATCATTTTTAATATTGAGGGAGGTTACTTGGGAAAAGAGTCCTCTGTCATCCAAACCAATCATAGTCAGGATTCAACAACAGCAACAATTAATACTAATAATAGTTATGACACTATCATCATAGAAGTGACTTGAGAAAGTTATTAGAGATCTGTTAAAAAAAAACACTGGAAAATTATATCAACACCTAGCTTTTAAGCTCAGTAGGAAGCTTCAATGCCATATTGCCTAATTAAAGGCTACAAAAATGAAACAGGAAGAACAGATCTGGAGAACAAAAATATACCAGAAATTCTGTATTGCTTTAATTAGTGATTGAAAACCAAAGAAAAAGCAATTGAAATTAAGGAAATATCACTCCTTTAAAAGGCACAAAAAAATAAAATATACACTTCAACATCAATCACAAGCTTGACCATAGAATCTTGAGAAACAAGCCAAAAAAGAGAAACCCTAAAGGAAGATGTGGAAAATTACTTTCTGGTTACAAGAAGGCCAATACAATGAAAAGGCATCTTGGATCAAGTGAGAAATAGAAAATTGGCACATTTACATAATGAATGACAGAACAGTTAAGTCAGGCAAAAAAAACCTGAGGCTTTGGATTCTCTGAAAAACTGGAAAAAGGTGAGTAGAGCCAAATAAGATTCATAATCACTACTTTAGAGTGGCACATAAACTAATAGCAAAATAATTTACCGGCTTTCTTTCAGCTATATTTACAACCGAAAGATGGAAACACCAGCATATTGTCCAAGTATAAGCCAGTTTTGTGTTTTGTTCTTTATATAGAACAGTTGTAGTCGAGGTCTATTGTGGTTCTACACAGCTTTAAATCCATTAACATTCCTACATAGAACTGAATGTGACTTCCATATTAAAAAGTCAAACCAAAATACTTTATTAATCCCTTTAATTTATATTAAATTCTATGAAATACATTAAATAGCAAATTTATAGTGTGGCATCTTTTTTTCAATGAGATCAAGGTGTCCTTTGGACTCAAGTGTAAAAATTATTCAAGTGAACCAAGAAAAGATAGATACTGAAAATTTCAAACCTTAATCCAGAGGACAATTAAATCAGTAGAAGATAATTACAAAATGCCTTAGTGTTTTCTCCTTCAAATGAGAAACATTGAGTTTACTGAGGGAAAGGCTTTGGCTAAATATGTTAAAAGACTTGCTGACATTCTGAAATCAGAGCTGAGTGAAAAAATTAAGACCATTCAAAGAGAGCTAGCTCTCTCTGCTTTATCTCACATCATTCGGATGCATTCTGCCACTCTTCTCCTTCAACTCTCTCTCACATAGAAAGATGGCCATTCTCCTTGACAAGGCAAAGCTTTCTTCATATACACAAGTCATCTGATTCCATTCCACGTTCTCCAGGAGATTGTGCTGTCATCCGTACTCTCTTTAGTTTTCTATTTCTCTCTGGCTACTGATTTGCTTCTATGTGGCTTACCTTCCCTATATGACTATGTTCATGTCTCCCCCATCCCCAAACTTTGATCCATCCATCCCCATGGTCCCCATCACCTCATATCTCTTCTCTCTTTTATGATAAAAATATTTTAAAAGACATCTACACTAGGTGCTTTCCTTTCACTTTCATCTGGATTTTCTACAGTCTGACTTGAGATCTCATCATTAAACCAAAATTGCTATATCTAGAGTTATTAATGTTTTCTGAATTGTGAAAATAAATGGCCTTTTCTCAGTCCTCATCACTCCACCTCTCTGCAGTCTTTGACACCATTGATCACCCAGTTTTCCTGGGCTTCCTCTTCTGTCTCGATTTCTATGACGTTCTTTTATCCTGGTTCTCCCACTTCTCAGCTCCTTTGTTGGATCTCTACCTATTACTGATAAGTGAACTTTCTCCACTTCTTCTCTGTACTGTTTTGATTGGTGATCACATTGGCTCTTATGAATTCAATTACAATCTTTCTACAAAGATGATTTGTAAATCTACTCATTAAGTGTAACTTCTCCCCAAACCTCCAGTCGTGCATTTCCAACTGCTTATGAGACACGTAAATTTAGCATATCCAAAACTAAATGAATCTCCCCCCCCCGCCCTGAACTTCCCTATATTATCAAGGATGCCATCATTCTCTAGTCACCCAGGCTTCTCACTATCTTTTACCTATCATACCCGATTATTGTCAAGTCCTCTTTGTTTTACTTTCACAACATCTTCTGAATATGCCTCCTTTTCTCCTCTGACATTGCCACCACCCTAGTGCAGCCCTTCATCACCTGGACTACTCTAATCACCCCGTCACCACATTAGTTTGGGTCCTTGGCGTGCCTAACTTTAGTCTCTCCCAACTAGAATCCATCTTTCACCGAACTATGCAACCAATCTTCCCAAGGCCTGGATTTGACAATATCACTCCTCTATTCAATTAACCTCGATGGCTCTCTATGTGCAGGATCAAACATAAAATTTGTTTTGCATTCCAAGTCTCATAACTTAACTCCCTCCTAACTCTTCAGTCATCTTACACCTTAATAGCACATATGTATTCTGTAATCCAGTGACCTTGACCTTATTGTTGCTCTTGGCACAAGACAATCCATCACAGTCTATCCTTCATGTTTGGAATTCTCTCCCTCTTCAGCTCTGCCTCTTCAATTCATTTGCTCCTTTAAAGTCTCAGCTTTAGTTCTACTTTCTATAAGATGCTTTTATAATGATGAGGATGATGATGACTGTTGACAGCTAGTATTTATATAATGTTTTATGGTTTGCAAAGTACTTTATACATGTTAACTCATTTAAGCCCCACAACAACTCATGTGAGGTGGGTGCTATTTTTTCCTCACTTTACAGAGGAGGAAACTGAGGCACAGAAATCCAGTTAGCAGGAGACAGCTAAGTGGATAGAGCACTGGATCTAGAGTCAACAAGACTTGGGTTCAAAATCTTACCTCAGACATTTACTAGCTATATGACCCTGGGTAAGTCATTTAATCTCTATTTGCCTTACTCCACTGGAAAAGGAAATGACAAATCACTCCAATTCTTTGACAAAATAAACATTGGACATTAAGGTGTGCAATGTGGTTAAGTGTTCATGGAGAGTCAGACATAACTGAACAGCTGAAGCATCACACAGCTAGTAAGTGTCCAAGGAAGGATTTGAACTCAAATCTTCCCGATTCTGAGGCTTAGGCTCTATTCACTGAATCCCCAGTTCTCCTTAATTCTAGTATCTTCCCTTTGATTATCTGCAGTTTATCGTATATGTATCTTTTCTAAATGGTTGTTTGCATGTTGTCTTCCCTATTAGCCTGTGACTCTTTGTGAGCATGAATTGTTTTTCATTTTTCTATGTACATCCAAGCCTTTAACCCAAGTCCTGGTCCATTGTAGGCATTTAATAAATAATTATGGATTGACTGTTGATGAGGTCATATCATTGTATGCCTTCCATAACCTCTGGTCTACCTGTACTTGGGCCATATCCTTGAATTAACAATTAACCTAAACTTAAAGCTCTTCCATTCCAGTCTGGTTTGGAGTGGCAGAGCTTCATTTGATTGCTGATGGATAGTCATGGCTTTGGAATTGACAGCACACCTCATGACTGGTCTAAAGTCATCTTGGAAAACCTAATACCAGCTGCTGGCCTAAGGAAAAAGAAAACATGGAAATACCATTCCAAAGGATAGATTGCCTGTCATCGATCTATTCTGATCTTTAGCAGACACCATCTGTTTGAACTGAATCCAGCTGATGTGATCTTATTCTTCCCAGATGGAGATCCCACAGCAGAGGCTCAGTTCAATTTTTAACTATTCTCAAGTAACACTGGTCAAATTGTGACTATAGTGCCAATGTATTTGGCACCAGAAATTCAGTTTGGACTATTTCCTCCAAAGCAAGAGAGACAATCCCTAGGAAACCAGCCCACTGGGTAGAGGTTCCTGAAACTGTGTTGATGCTCTTCTCTCAGTTCTATCTTTACCACAGACACACACACACACACACACACACACACACACACACACGGCAGGAAGTAAAAAAGGAAGAGATTATGTGCACATGTTCATTACCCTGCTGAATAATATCTCCAAGGATCAAAAATTCTAGTAAATTAATTTCCATAAGAAATCCATCTCTATCCTTGTGACCACACAATATCCCAAGCAATTTTATTTTCATCACCCATAATTGAATCATCATCCCTTACATCTGTATAATTCTTTACAATATTCAAAGTAGTTTTCATATATATGATCTCATTAGTTCATTATGCCATTAGTTGGGGAAGAATACTGAAGAATCAGGTTAAAATTCATTCTTTGCTGTTTGCTACCTGGAGCTTCTCCATTTCACAGACCAAGTTTTGCTTATGAAATAAGAATGGAGAAAGCAGACATGAAATTTTCTCTTCCTTCCTTCTTTGTAAAGGCCAAGCTGAATGATCCTTACATAGACTGTCAGACTCATTTGATCCATTGATAAGCTAGATAGCCTTTTAAATCTTTTTTGTTCTTTTATTTCTCTTTTTTCTATTTTTTTCTGACTCACTGGGTAAGGGAAGGTTTTGGATTACAGATCAAAGATTTAAAGTCCAAAAGAACCTTGGAAGCCACTGCATTCAAAATCTTCATTTTAGACAAAAACAATTAACCAAAAGCCAGAAAGTCAATGATCTGCCTGTCAGAGGGCTTGTAATGTGTTGTAGCCTGCCTTCAAGCTTAAGATTTGCTGACTCCAAATTCTTACTCTACCCACTCTAACATCTACTCAAATAACATGATCTCTACAAAAAGCAAAAAACAAATGCTTGTTTGATTGCATTTCATTCAATCCCTTCATGCTACCAAAGAGAAAACAGAAGCTCAGAGAGTTAAAGATTCTATCTAGACTTCTATGGCATTATTTTATCCTGGTTCTCCTACTTCTCATATCCTTCTCCAATCTACTTTGTTAGACCTATATCTATTACTTACATGTGTCCCCCCAATACTATATTTCTTCTTCCTCTATAATATTTTGATTGCCTCTTATGGATTGATTGGCTCTTATGGATTCAATTACCATCTTTCTACAAAGTTGATTTCTAAATTTATTCATTCAGCCTAACTTCTCTCCAGACCTCCAGTCATAAATTTCCAACTGCTTATGAGACACTTAAACTTAGCATGTCCAAAACTAAACTCAGTTTGTTTTCCTAGTTAGTGGCAGAACACAGATTTGAATCCAGGTCTCCTAAATGACTTCTAAAATGTTAGTCATTTAGTCTACATGCACATTGGGCTTCCCTAACTACACTGAGTATTGAGCTAAATGTCCTTAACCAAGGGCATACAGTCCTTCCTTCAAGAAGTTTTTATTCTCAATGTTCGATACTGACACCAGTGAATACATGCCTATCAATGAGGGGAAGGGGACATGAGAAAATGCTATTCTCATTCAGCATGGCTCTGCAATGGACATAATGATTTCTGAGAGATTGCTAGGGAAGGAAGGAAGGAAAGAAGGCAGGCGGGAAGGAAGGAAGGAAGGAAGGAAGGAAGGAAGGAAGGAAGGAAGGAAGGAAGGAAGGAAGGAAGGAAGGGAGGGAGGGAGGAAGGGAGGGAGGGAAGGAGGAAGTAAAGGAAGGAAGGAGGAAGAAAGACAGAAAGTCAGACAGAAAGAAAGGGAAAGAAGGAAAGAAGGGAAGGAGGAAGAATAGAAGGAAGAGAGAAAAGGAGGAAGGAAACAAGAAAAGATGGAAGGGAGGGAGGAAAGAAGAAAGGAAGGATGGATGGAAGAAAGAAAGAAAAGGAAAGAAGGGAGGGAGGGAAGGAGGAAGGATAAAAGGAAGGGAGGAAAGGAAGAAGGAAGAAAGGAAAGATAGATGGGAGGTAGGAAAGAAGGAAGGAAGGATAGATGGAAGAAAGGAAAAGAAAGAGAGAAAGAAAGAAAGAGAAAGAAAGAAAGAAAAGAAAGAAAGAAAGAAAGAAAGAAAGGAAGGAAGGAAGGAAGGAAGGAAGGAAGGAAGGAAGGAAGAAAGAAAGAAAGAAAGAAAGAAAGAAAGAAAGAAAGAAAGAAAGAAAGAAAGAAAAAGGAAGAAAGGAAGGAGGAAGAGAGGGAGGGAAGGAGGAAAGGAGGAGGGGAGGAAGAAAGGAAAGAAAGAAGCAACAATTGTGGTAATTTTCTGAACATCTGTCTTTCAATCAGAGATGACTTTGGTTCAGATTCTGCCTCTGATCCAAGTTATATGAGCAACAGAGACTTGTTTAACCTTTCTAAGCTCCGTTTGCTCATCTAATAGGGATTCTATTGCCCCATCTTCTGCCTCCCAGAATGGCATAGCGATGGAGAGAAGGAGTTAGCACCAAGAAGATTTGGATTCAGTTCTTTCCTCTGAGACATAAGGCCTGGGTGTCTCTGGCAAGTCACTTCAGTCTCTGAGTGCTCCTGCTGCTCTCAGAGAGGGCGAAGTTGTTTTATGTACGACTTGCAAAACTGACTTGATAAGAGGACTTGCCTTATCCAAAGCTTTTTCTTTCTAAGGAAACTGCAGGTCAAGTCGCTGTCCAAATGATTTATGGGCCAGCCGTGCGCTCTGCAAACCTTCAAGGACTGTACAAAGAGCAGTCAGCCTTTCTTCAGTTGTTCCTAGAATGGGGTTGAGGTTCATCTTAGCAGATGTAAGCCCTCAAACGTACTCCTCCTCAACTCTCACCTCCAACATGCTTCCGAGCACCAAATCAATACCTCCTTTTAAAGGCAAACCACATTAGCTGAAGCAAAGCGAATGGCCCAATTGCTGCCTGGGGATGGCTGCAGCCAGATGAGGTGAACCTTAAAACATGTGGCATAAATTACCAAATGTCAGCCGCTGTGGGGCCTTATTTGGAACACATTTTCACATGGAAATGTGACGGGGGGGGGGGGGGGGGGGGGGGGGGGGGGGGGGGCAAGTCCTCCCCCCCGGGGAACTGAAGTTCGTGTTCAATCCAAATGATCCCTGGGAGCCTGCTGCATAAACAGTGGGAACTTTCTGAGCATCTGTCTTGAATGTGTCTCACAAGTTAATTAACACATTTTGTCACTCCTCCAGCTTTCGTGGGAGAAGGGTGACAGACAGTGCCACCCTGAAGTTGGGTCAGGTGACAAAAGATCTCAAAAACTGCCCTCTCTGATTGTGTCTGCAGGTGGGGGACACAAGGTGACTTCTCCACAAGCCACGCCCTGCCAGCTGTAAAGGTGAAGCTGTTCACTGAAAGCACAGGTGTCCTGGCCTTGGAGGACAAAGAGCTCGGTCGGGTAAGGACATGTAAGGGCCTGGACAAGAGATCGCCCGTGTGGACCAAAACAGCGGTCTCCTGGCCTGAGAATGTTATGACTGTTCTCCCTTCACTCCTCAAATCAGAGATAGCATGTAATAATGTAGAAAAGAATCATTTTTCCAATCTTATCCTATAGAGGATTAACCAGTTTAGGAAAGGGAACGATGGTTGGGAATAATGCTTTTTGGATGTTAGCCACAAGACTAATAGGAGACCTAATCACCTTAAAGGGACAAGCAACAGAACCGAAATAACAGAAATAATTTTTTTTTCATGGCTGCAGAGATGGGTATGATCAGAAGATATCATACATTTAGCACTAGAAAAGACTTTGGAGACTATCTAGTCCAACTCTCTCCCTTTACAGAGGTTAAAAAGACAGAATCACAGATCTAGTGCTGGAAGGACCTTTGATGTCATTGGGTTTTACAGACAAGGAAGAAGGGGCCTGGGTCACTCAGAAAGTCATTAGAAGAGTCGGATTTGAACTCACCTCCTCTGATTCCAAATCTCAGACTCTTTTTGTATGTACATTGTCCAAATTCACAGAACTGAGATACTACCCCACATCCTCTGAACCAAAAATCTAATGTTCTTTCTTTCTGCTATTTTAATTTCTGGAATAAGACAAGCATTTCCATAACGAAGTATGGAATATATATGTGTGTGTGTGTGTGTGTGTGTGTGTGTGTGTGTGTGTGTGTGTGTGTAAAATCAAGCTATATGCTCTTCTATTTACTAGCTTTTCCTCTGAAGGTAGATCTTATCTTCCTTCCTATAGCTTTTGTAATTAATCTGAGTATTTAAAATAGTCAAAATGACTTAGTTACTCAAAGTTATTTTTCAAACAGCTACCCAGAAGGTCCCTCAATGTTCTTTCTCTTGCCCCTTAGTGTGTCCTGCATATTTTTTTTATACTTTTATTACAGAGAAAGGAGTTTCCAGCATAATGAGTCTACCCCACACATGAAGCAATATTCTCTGGATTAAGCATACCCAGAGCTAATAACATCCCTTAGATCTATTCAAGCATGGATTTTTTTTTTATTCATTTGCCTTTTGTTCTGGCCCCACTGGCTCTTTTATGATTGGCATGTTGCTCTTGATTTTTTTCATGCATTTAACCTGATTCTCTCAATGTTTTAACCAACGATAGTAATGTGAGTAGCCCCAACTAAAGAATTAATTCTGTCTGCCACCTATAAGAAGTCAGAGACTATGAGCTAAAAGAACCTAAAGTCCCTTTTTTTCTTAATTTTATTTTACAAAGCATTTATTAGATGCCCACTGTGTGCAGTGTTTGATACTGGGTAAAAATGCAAACTTTAGATGCAGTCATTTGTCAAATACACACCATATCCCAGGCCTCTATTAAGTGTTGGAGATATAAAAAGGAGGGTAAAAATAGTCCTACCTTCCATCAGCCTACATTTTAATGGAGGGGGCAGTATATAAATAATTAGATGCCTACAAATCAAACTCAGAGTAGGGAAAAGAATCCTGAGAGGGAACATCATTAGCAGCTTGGAGGATGCAGACAGGCCTGCGGAAGGGAGGATCTGATCTGTACCTTTTAAGAAGCCATGGAAATGAAAAGACAGAAATAAGAAGAAGGAGCAGTCCAAGTTTGGGGCACACTGAGGACAAAGGTAAGGCATGGTATCTGTCCTCAAAAAACTTATGCTCTGGTAGTAGAAACAACCAGCGCTACTGGGGCATGACGGACTTTTTGTTCCCACACTTAATGGCCCCAAATTTCTGGACCATCCTGTTCGTCTGCGAGTTTTTCATAGTCTTCCCCTCCCCTTTTTCTGCCCCTGGCGGCCTATTTACTGGCTCTTTTCCTACTGGTCATGTAACTGCACAGTCTAAATCAGTCTATCTTCTTCTCCGTCACATCGTTGTTATTTTTCAGTCATAGCTGACTCTTTGTGATCCCATCTGGGGTTTTCTTGGCAATGTTACCGGAGTGGCTCACCACTTGCTTCTCCAGTTTATTTTCCAGAAGAGGAAACTGAGGCAAACAAGTTAAACTTTCTCAGGTTCACATAGCTAATCAGTGATGGTGATCATATTTGGATTCAGGTCTTTCTGACTCCTGATCTGGTGCTTAATCCACTGTGCCATTTTGCTGCTCCTTCTCCATCACATAGTCACTTCTCAAATACCAGCTTTAATCTGTTACAGACTTGGAAGCTAGGCAAATGAGCTTGTTATAGCCATGTGAAAAATTAAAGTAAACAGGCTCTGAGTAAAGGGAGGTGGGGGGGGGGGCATAGTCCACCCTGACAAAAGTCCTCAGATTTTACAACTACTACTGAGAAAACTATTCCCAATGATCATTTGGATTGAATATAAATTTAAGTTGAAGGAAAATTTTTCCCTATTTACCCCCAAATTTTCCTTATTAGGGATCAATTCCTTTTTTTCTGGACAATATTCAGAATAGTCAGTCTTGTGACATCTGGATGCACAAGAGTTACTCTACAAAGCTATTTTTCCAGATAAACCTCTATAGAGCTATCCACTTTGGCTAAAATACCCAGATAACTAAATAACCCTGCTACTCTTAAATTTTGTTGGTTTTCAATGGTCCAAGGGTTGCATACAACAAGTTAAATTGAAAACATACTGGATCTGGAGTCAGGAAATGTGTGTTTGTAAACTTGGTTCTTCTACCTACTGTATGACCTTAGTAAAGTCCCCTAACCTTTGGAGCTCCGATTCTCTAAATGAGGAAGGTGCATTGATGACTTCTAAGATCCCTTCCATAATTAGAGTCTGTAAGTCTATGCCCCACAAAGGAGTCAGGACAGGTGATTTATCAGGACACAATGCGTCAGAGTCAAGAGCTTTTGCCTCTTGTCCTGTCCTTTCCATTAAGTAGTTGTATGATTCTGAGAAACTTCTTTCGCTATCTTTGCCTCCATTTTCTCATTTGGAGGAGAAGGGATTTGGAACAGATTCACGATATGGCCTTTTCCAGCTTCCAGGACTCTCTACTAGAATAAATCTCATTTTCAAAGGATGTGTGTGTGTATGTGTGGGTGCATGTGTATGTGTATGTAATGGGGGGGGGGAGTAGAGAATGGGTGGTTCATATCATAGTCACAAATGAATGCCCAGAGGACCTGGCCACGGATGTCCTTTCCAAGTGTCCCCCTAGATCTGTTAAAGTGTTAACTCAGTGGTATCAGGAACTATGAACATCAAAGAGGAAGCACATGACACATGTGGACCTCAGCTGAGTCGGTTAAGAAAATATTTGCCGGCCAAGAATGTCCAGATGAGGTGTCTGTTCTAATCTTGGCCTTGGACACACAGGAGGACCCTCATAACTCCGTGCGGTTGACAAAATGGAAAGGGCTGTGTGAACATATCAGGTCTTGCAGAAGACTAGATGGAGCTAATAGAACATCCCCGCCAACCTCCCCTTCTGTCTCATTGGCTGGCGGGGGCCTCCTCAGATTGAGACCATGCCATAGCAGGACTCTTTGTGAAGAGGCCGGTAATGAGCCGAGCTGGGCCACTGTCGGCTCCAACAAATGGACAGCATATTGTGTGTGGGAAAAGCGTCCAGACTCCATATGGTGGAAGGCAGATTAATGAGCTTGAGAGCGCTGGTCGCCTAGTGCTTCTCACACTTTGCTTTTGCCAGCGAAGTAGGACAGCAGGGAGTCAGGGGACTTTTCCTGCTGCTATTCCCAACCCTGTGGCTCAGTTCTGGCTTCCTCCTGCTCCCTTTCTCCCCTCCTTCTTTCTCCCTTTCTCCATTGTTCTAATTCTGCTCGTGCCAGCTCAGCACCTGGTCATGGACATCTCCCAGGCTTCTGAAACTGGGGCCTCTAGAATTGGACAGGATCCTAGAGCTCCTCTAGTGCAAGTCTCTCATTTTACCAGTGAAGAAATTGAGACCCCAGGAGATAAACTGTAAGTGATTAATACATTCGGTGGAGCTAAAATTGCCTGAGGTTGCCCTAGGAAGAAAAACCAGCCCTTCCTCTCCCAGACTCTCTAGAAAGAGCATGAATCAAAACCACTGAATTTTGCCGTTCCACCATCTTTTCATTTGAACTCAACTCAATTCAATTCAAGAAAGCCCATTAAGTGTGTGCTATGTCTAATTATTATACAAGGCATCTGGAACGAAAAGGCAAAAACAAAACCTATATTTGCCCTCCAGGAACTTATATTCTATTGAGATACATGTGATAGACAAGATTTGGTCGGAGAAGCTAGGTCAGGCTGATGATGGAAATGTTTGTCCTTCATTCTCAAAGAAGACCATGACATCAGGGAGGTGATGCCATGACAAGCGTGCGAATTGGATTTGAGTGAGGAGGGACCGTGTTAAGTCCCCAACCTCACTTTCTCCTCCAGAGCCATCTGGGTCCAACAGTCAGATATGAATCAGGATGGCGGAGGGGGATATGAGGCAATCAAGGTTAAGTGACTTGCCCAAGGTCTCACAGTTAGGAAGTGTTGAGTGTCTGAGATTGGATTCAAACTCCCATCCTCCTGACTCTAAGGCCATTGAGCTACCCACTGTACCATCTAGCTGCCTATCTAGCTTAAGCTAGATGGATAGGGGAAAGGGATGTTAGCTATATGAATGAAGGAGAGGGTTGATAAGGAAGAAGAAAGGGTCAAGGATGACTCAGGTTATGAACTTAAGTAGTTATTAACTAGTGAAACAGTTCCTGTCCTCAAAGAATTTGCATTTTATTGGAGAAGAGAATGTGTCTCTGTGTGTGTATATATATAAATAAATACAAAGTAATTTGAGGTAGAGAGGACATCAGCAGTTGAGGGGATCAGCAAAGGTCCCATGAAATATAGTAAGTGACTAAGCATTGAATAAGAGCTTTATTTTTATAAGGGTTTTTTTTTTCAAGGCAGTGGGGTTAAGTGGCTTGCCCAAGGCCACACAGCTAGGTAATTAGTAAGTGTCTGAGGCTGGATTTGAACCCAGGTCCTCCTGACTCCAGGGCCTGTGCTCTATCCACTGTACCACCTAGCTGTCCCCCAAATTTTTATTTTTTTAAATAAATCTATGACTAGCAATATAATTCCTGGTGAAGAATTCCTTCTACCAAGATAGTTCAGTACAACCTCTTCAGATATATATCTATTACCTCACCTTGTCTCTACTCAATATTACAATTCCTTCAGTATTTATTGTAACCTCATTCTTGTATTTGCAAAGTAAATACAAAATAATTTGTTAATCAATCAAGAAGTCATTCAGAAAGCTTTTTGTTAAGTGATTGCCTCCAGGGAGGACTCTAGTAAGTGATAGATAAGATAGAATAGTTGGTACTCAAACTAAGCTCTGAAACAATACTCAGATGCAGAAGGCTAGACTCCAGCTATTCCAAGACTTTGACATCTCTCCTTTGGAATTTCAGCTGTGATGTTTCATTTTCCTTGTATAAAGTCAAAAGGCAGCTTATTCTTCTGCCCTCTTGGACTTCTTTGAGAAAGAAGCCCAATTAGAAGATAACTTTCACACTGTATCACATGAACCAAACATTTTATTGACTACCCAGTCACTATATAAATTTCAAATCTCTCAACTCCAATCACAAATCCAAGAATGAGAGAGTCACTCTAGAAGACATTGCCTGATCCCCCTACTCTCAGTTCCAAGTACATTTCCTATCCTTCAATTGCCCTGTTGTGTGACCCTGGAAACATCTGGCCAGTTTTGTCTCTTAGTTTCTTCATCTGTAAGATAAGAAGGGTAAACTTGATGGTCCCTAAATCCTATAGTGATACAAAACTAATGGGAATCTGAACCCAGGTCTTCCTGGTTGAAGTCCCAGAACTCTGTCCATCCCACCAGCCTACTTCCCACTTATATGTGTCCACGTTATTCCCTCTGATAGAATGAAAGCTCCTTGAGGGCAGAAGCTATTTTTTTCTCTTTGTTTCCATCACACAGTAGGTGCTTAATCAATGCTCATTGATCCACTAGTTGGTTTTTTCAGGAACTTGTTCTATGACTACATACTAAACCAACCTCTTCTGCGAGCTGGAGCCATGTAAAGGAGAAGATGGAATGCATTTTCTGTGACATTCTCCTGAAGTCTGCACACTGAGAGAAACAAAACTCATGATTACAGGATGAGTTAGCTTTCCTAAATGAATGGCCAAATACCTGTGCAAAGTGTCCTTTTTACCTATGTTTGGTGCAAGACCTGTGGTTTCCTTCATATAGAGAAGGAACTCCTAGGGCCAAAACTCCTCTGTAGATGCAGACTAACAACTTTCCCCAACTCATAAAGTTGGAGGAATCTGAGACATTAAATGACATGACCCCAGCCAGATAGTGTGTTTCAGAGGAAGAATTTGAACCTGGTACTATTTTTCTGATGTGCCCAAGGAAATTCTTCTTAATCAGATCAGTCAACTTTTCTCTGCCGTTCATGGGTAATGCAATACACTAACCAGTAAAATCCAGGAGTCTAATGAAATAAGAAGGATTTGAATGTTGTGTCTCTAGTTCCATGTGTCCAGTGCTTCCAATCAACTATCCTCTCAAATGTTTATAGCCAGCTCTCAACTCTCTCCTCAGATGTTGGACAGCTCCGTCTGGATGTCCCAGAGGTTTCTAAAACACATTATCTCTCCCTCCCCAAACTCACCTCTCTTCCTACTTTCCCTTTTTTTGGTCAAAGGAACCTCTATTACTCAGGTTTCCAACCTTAGCATCACCCCCGCCCCATATTATTATTTCCAGATCTTGTCTATTCTACCTCCACAATAACTTTGTCTCTGACACCTCTCAACTCACATGGCCACCACCCTATTTCCAGCCTCTATTAGTTCTAATTTGGACTGGTAGAATGCCCTCTGAATTGATTTCCCTGCCTCTAGTCTCTCCCTTCTCCAATCTACCCTCGACATAGAGTCAAAATGATATTCTTAAAATCCCATCTTAAGAAAGGTTACCTAATGCTTTGAGGGCATCTCTTTTTGTGGCTCTATTTCCATTGCCCAAAAAACTGCCTGCAACATCACTGGAATTTCATCAATGGACATTGATTGGTTTTCAATTTAGGATAAAATGCAAACCTTTCTATTTGGCATCCAAAAGCCCTTCACAATCTGGTCCTAACTTAGCATTCCAGACTGACTTCACACCACTCCCCCTCATGTGCTCTATATTACAGTCAGAGTGGCTTCCTTGCTGTTCTCCATATGTGACACTCCACAGGATGCAGTACATGACAATCTCCCATGCCTACTCTGTTCTCCCTCCTCACCTCTGCCTCTTGGAAGCCTTGGAGTTCTCCAAGGCTCAGTTCAAGTGCCACCTCCTACAGGCGGCATTTTCAGACATTCCCTACCCCCATTGCGCTCTTCCCACACATGCAAAAATTACTTGGTAATTGTATATTTTTTATATTTGTATTTGATTATTTGTTTGTTGTTTGACACTTCAATGGAATGGAAATTTCATGAACAAATAAATGAGTATTTATTAAGTCCTTCAACATATCGGTGCACACTGCTAAGCACTAGAAATACAAATATAAAAAAAGATAGCCCATGCCCTCAAGGAGCTCACGTTTTAATAGAAGAAGACAACATATGTAGGAGATTGGTGGCTAAGAAAGGGTGTTTTTGCGTGGGGAAATCATAGCGATGGTATGATGGTGAATAGAGCAGTCATTAAATAGAAATTACTTTTTCAGGAATAATAGTCCTGCTATGATTTTATTACTGATCCCAATGGAGGTGATGGAAAGTGGGGGGGGGGAGCAGATAGTACTCAACTTAAGGGGATATGAAGGTAGCAAAAGAGGCAGACAGCAAGATGTCCTGGATGAATGGAAGAATAGCTGGATGGGGTATGCAGATACATTGTGTTTTGCTTATTTTTGTCTTTGTGACATCACTTAACACTGTATCTGATACTTAATAAAATAGTGTGAATGGAATAAGGACTCAAAGAGAGGGAGATCGTAACTCCAGCCCTTTCCCAGGTATCCCAGTCACATCTGATTACCATAGAAATGGGTTAGTCTGGTCCAAGACATACCAGCCTCCATAACATAACACTCTAAATGCTCCGGCAGAAATGACAATACAAATAACTGCCTCCCCACAACTCCAACACTCCAAAGGAACACCGCAGGAGAATATTTAATGTGGTGATCCCCAACAATGAAGCACTCCATAACTGAAAATGCTGGCACCTAGGGCAAATGAAACCCGAAAGAACTGTGGAATTGCATCCTCAGTTGAAGAGAAGATACTTATTCGATGAGAGGGAGAGAAAGACCCTAGAAACCCCTTTAAATCAATGTTGAGGAGGTGAGGAGTAGAGTGTATACAAATTTAAGAGGAGCACATCAACTGGTAGCTTCCTATTCTAATTATCCTCCATGAGTGCTAAGAATGTTGCTTTTAGTTAGTAAATGATTGCAAGTATCATAAGGACCCTCTCAAGTAAAGGCCTAAGTGTCCTACCCTAATTTACTTCATCATTTTCTTTGCTTGACTGGCAGTATTATCTCTTACTATACAATTGTGCTTTCCCCAGGAGTCGTTCTGCTGGTGCATATTTGGGTACCAGAATTCCTAGATAAAGTTCTGACAAAGAGGACAAGAATTTTTGAATATAAAAAATAGACATAAATAGAGCACTTTGCAAACCTTAAATAAATACTATTATTGTCAATTAATTTTATTCAAGACCTACCAGAGGCTGCTTTAAATTTCTTAGGGCAATTCAATCCAGCTTAGCATATCCTCTTTATAACAGCATTCCCCAACCCAGAACAGACTTGCCTTTCTTCACCCTGTGACTACACTGTGATAGCAATGCGTGACATTTTACCTTCCATTCATTCCTAAGAGTTCCCCAAAAAATTTCTCCAGGTTTGAGACAAGAACATGAGAACAATGTGTTCATCAGAACTCCAAAGAACATTTTTGGTCAAAAATTTGGATTGTTTATTTCTCATTAAAGATTAATAGGTGGTGCTCCAATGTCCTCTTTTTTTTTGTTGGGTTTTTTTTTGTTTGTTTTGTGGCAAGGAAATGGAATTAAGTGACTTGTCCAAGATCACACAGCTAGGTAATTATTAAGTGTCTGACACTGGATTTGAACTCAGGTCCTACTGACTCCAGGGCTGGTGCTCTATCCACTGCATTACCTAGCTGTCCTAATAATGTCTTTTTTTTTTTTAAAGAAGTTATAAAGCCTGGGACCATTTGACTATAAGAGATTTCCAGCAGAAAGCAGGCCTGGTTATTTCAGAGTAAATACTTTTCTTCTGAGGCCACAGAAGCCTTCACAGTATATGCCCAACATGATAGGAAGAGAGGACTTGAGCATGGCAGCATATAGAGGGTGGTTTTCATTGACCAGTTTCTTGGTGCATTGTTGGGGGCCCTGACCCTGATTTATAACCCAATTCTGCTACTTCACTAAGCACAGCTGATTCCTGCCAATGATTTTGGGCAGGCCACTTAATCTCTGTTTCCTTATCTGTCAAATGAGAGGCCTGAACCAGAAATGAATCAGACCTCTAAAGTCCCCTCCCTCTGAGTCTATTATCAAAGTGAAAACTGCATTTCTTCCTTCTTCTCAGGCATGGTGATTTTTACCAATTTAGAAACCGTTGGCTTTCTTAGGAGGTTTTTATGCTAATGTATAAATTGAGAACATTAAGTTCCCTCAATCTCTAGAGCCACGTGGTAATCTCAACCTGGAATTCTAAAATGTGGAGAATTTCAATTAAGTCCCTTCCTTTTCTGTAGGCCAGTGTGAGAGAGATCAATGATTGCTAATTATATTATTTAAGAATTCCAGTGATGCCAATTATATATATATATATATATATATATACATACATATATATATATATAAAAGTAATTTAATCTGAAAATGTGTTTACCAAATTATTTCCATATATGGGAGGATATGAACAAGAATGCATGGAGTAGGCACCATTAGACTTTGAGTTTTTTGGGCAGGAATGATTGATTATGACCTTTCTTTGTGTCACTATCCCTTAACATGAGAGCCATCTCCAGTCTTCCTTTTCATATCTGACCACTGGACCCAGAGGACTCCAGAGGAGAGAGTGAGACTGGTGACCTCCGATAGCAGCCCTCACTTACATTCAATTTACTTGATATCATAGCATCACCTCCCTGATGTCATGATCCTATTAGAGAATGAAGAACAAGCAGCAATGTTCATTTAACAAAATGATAGGCAAACAGCAGGTATTTAATAAATGCTTAGTACTGAATTGTGAGTGAGTAACTAATGAATGAATTGGAACATACAGGATGGGAAGGAAGAAGTAGATAGGTGATACAGTGAATAATGGACAAGTCTGGAGTCAGGAAGAGCTGAGTTCAAATGTGACCAGATACTAACTGTGAGGCCATGGTCATATCACTTAATCACAGTTTGCCTCAGTTTCCTCATCTTTAAAATGGAGATAATAGTGACACCTATCTCCCAAGGTTGTTGTGAGGAAAAATATGATAATATGGATTAAAGTCTGTGTGTCACATAATAAGCACTATATCAATATTATCTTCATTGATGAGATCACAGATTTCCTATCTACCCAGTCCTGATAGTTTTTGCTTAATAAATGTTTATTGCATGAATGAGTAACTCCTGGGCCTTTCCATTCAAAAAGCATATCTATATCTATATCTATATCTATATCTATATCTATATCTATATCTATATATGTACATATATATGTAAAACATATTCATCATGAATATTAATATAAGGAGAATTATATTGATAGTTGGTTAATTGAATTGACTTCTATTGAATAGATCTGAACTTTTTAACCATCTACCCTGTGTCAGTCATAGTGTTAGCCATGAGAATATAAAGCTAAAAATAAACAATCCCTGATCTCATGGACTTTACATGCTACTGGGGAAATCAGGAAGTATACATATAAATTCATGGTCATTTGAGAAGGAAGATGTACTCTGGGTATGACTTTATATCAGGAATATCTTCCTGAAGGTTCTTAGAGAAGCTCTGCAGGAAGAGAGATTGATGAAGGTACACATGCCCAACAGGAGAGATAAAGACTGAAGATGCATGGAAAAGCTCTTTACCCAGGTTGACTAGAAGATAGATTGCCAGAGAAGTTATCTGAAATGAGACAAGGACAGTGGGTTAGGATAATAGTGTGGCAAACCTTGAATCCCAAGTGTTTGTACTTCTTTCTGAAGACAATAAGGAATCAATGAAGGATTTTTGATGAAACCAATGGCATGCTCATACTTGTGCTTAAGAAACTTCTTTTGGAAGCTGGGTAGAGAGAGGCTAGGTTAGAGAGAGTAGGAAACAGAAAGCATGAGGAGGAGATCTTCCATCAAAGTCTGGGAAAGAGGGGATGAGAGCTATAGTTGAATATCAGATGTGTGCATGGAAAAGAGGGACCAGGCACAAGCTTTGTCCTGGAGGTAGAATTGACAGAAGTTAATAACTGATTGGATAGTGTTAAGTTGGGTGGGAAGTAAGAAAGATGGAAAGATAAAAGGATAATCCCGAGGTTATGAGCATTAGTGACTAGCAGTAAGGGCACCTTCAACAGAAATGAGAAAGTGGTTAGATATTCCTATTCTAAATATTCTTATTGTTTCCCCTTTTTCTTGACTTGGTCTTGTTTCTGGCATAACCAGAGAACTCAAAAGAAATAAAGAGTATTTCCCAAATATGAGAGTTAGAAAGAACCTCAGCAGGAATCTATTCCAACACTTAAATGGAATTTCCACTATAATACACTGGACAAGATCTGAAAAAAAAAATTCAAACCATCCTCTACTTAACTGTGTAAATCCTGATTTTACTCCCATCCCTCCATATTTTTGACAGGAAACCTCACTCATTCTTTCATGGTAAGTCCATTTATCCATTTCTTTCTTTCCTATGCCTTAGTCAACTGGAGATGGAACTCCTACAAAGAACAAATGTGCTATGCCATCAGCCACTCTGCAATCCTCATTAATCTAGTCCACCATGGGATACTTGGTAGGACAGAGATGTTCCTATATTCAGTTGACCTCTACTAGCTGTGGTTTCAGCCCTTCCTGTTTTGCCATGAATGAAGATGAAGAACAAGTGGTCAGCATTCCTCTTTCTAAATATCCTTGAGATATTTCAGAGTGATGTGGTACAGTAGGTTCAGGGAAAAGAAATGACCTTGTCTGCCTGTGCCTTTGATCTTTTCTTATGAATCTATTAAACATTTTGATTTTTCATCTCTGAACCCTCCTCAATTCCCCCATAAAAATGTGGAGTTATAAACATTACTTCATCAAGAACACAATCAGTGATCAGCATATTGAAAAGATGATCATTCAGTTCTCATGTATTATTACCCTGTTCATTACTCCATCATCAGATTTTTTACTATGACACTCCATGAATAATTCCCTTTCAGTTTGTGGGTTCTATTCAAAGGCTGAATCTGTCAGTGTATTATTAAGGGCAAGAGGAGGAAGAGGAGACTGAAGATACAACAAGAGGGACTAAATTCCAGGAGATAGCTTATACATCTATGCAAAGGTCCAGAGTTGGGAGAAGAGACCTTGGGATGACAGAAAGGCAAACTCTATCCAGACCGAAGGTCAAAGACTTTTTGAAGTCTCCAGTCTAAGGTAGCTTCATTCATAGCTTTGTTGCCATTCCCCATGAAAATTGAGTCACTGTCATGTCTTGATATAATAGTTAAATAAAAATTCTGAGGTAAGCATTTGTGTTTTAATTATTATCAATTTCCTTCCATTTGAAGGAGGAGACTTTTCAAAAGGTCAGATACAGGTTTGGAAGAAATTGGAAGGGATGCAGAGGAAGGAAGTTCTCTCAGGACATCTGAGTATGCTATGCAAATTCCCAACCTATTCCATACCATTCTCCCACAATGCACAACAAACCATATGTCACCATCAACTCACTGAGATGTGACTTGATCTATGCAGGAGGTTGACATATCTTTAATGAAGCTACAATGCCTGGGATATTTAAATCCCCCCCTCCCCTCTTCTGAATGAAGTGAGATTTTTGAAAAAGAACCCACCTCCCAAACACTTGGAGGGCACAGATACTTCATAAAATCAAAGCCCACGCCACCCACCATGGCTCTCTGCCATGGCAATAGCAAAATTTAGGGGGCTCCAGGTTTTGTTGAGTCTATATTTAGTTTGTTTTTCATCGAGTTTTGGTTTTTCAAATATTTTACTCCTATCCCTCTCACATCCCCCAGATCCCATGTGGTTCACTAGGACTCCCTTTGCAAAACCAAGAGCCCAAAATCCATTTTTTTCCTCCTTTTTTATTTGAGTTATTCATAATCGTGAAGATGTGTTCTGTGGGAGGCGGTGGTTGTTGTCGCTGCTGATAGTGTTATTCTTTTTCAATAGTCATGAAAGATAATACGGATCTTTCCATACCGCCTCACTTGGTCCGCCTCGTAAACTTAAATAAGTGGGTATGGAGTCGGCAAAATCTGAACTCAAATCCTTCCCCAGCTGCATGACTTGGAGCAAGTCACTTAGCCCTCTGGGTCTATTTCTTCATCTTAGAGCAAGAGGGTTAGATTCAAAGATTTTTAAGATACTTCCCACTTTAAATCTATACTCCTGATTCCATAAGACTTGTTGACACCAATTTTATTGGAATCAGATAAGAAATTCCATAACCATGGACATCATAAAGCAACAGTTACTTGGAATTATGTCCAGAAATTTACCCAAGTGCTCACTTTGACCCAGGTATATGACTGTTAGAGCAATACTCCAAAGAAAATCTGAAAAATAAAAGAAAAATCCCCATTTATTTAAAAAATATTTATAGCCATCCTTTATTTTTCAATTTTTTTTAAATCTATAGCAATCCTTTTTGTGGTGACTGAGAATTATAAACTGAGGATGTGACTGTAAGTTAGGAAAGGTGTATAATGTTTAGACCAGGGCTGTTCCAGCTGAATGCAGCCTGCAGAGATTTTTTTGCAGCCCCCAGTGGCTTAACTAAAGGCTTTTGTAAACAAAACCAAGCTACCACAGAGCTCTCACTAAAATGGCAAATCAAATTATGTTGTTCATTGTTTCAATAAAAAATTTTAAAGTAAGGTTGGACAGCCCTGGTTTAAATGATCATTTATGAAACAACTAAGGGAATGGTTTCAGAGAAATTTTGATATGAACAGATGTGAAAAGTAAAATTAGGAAAAAAATAGTAACAGTTTTATTATAAATATAATAAACTGAAAGACTCTGATCAAGCATTGATGCACCATGATTCCAAAGGACTCATTATGAAGAATATGCCAGTCTCTTGGCATGATAGACTAAACAGGAAAAATAAGATATGAGACAAAAGAAAAGTATTCTTGGCAATGGTCAAATAAAGGAATTTAGTTTCTTTTCCATGGTAGGTTTGTTTTCCTTTTTTTCAACTGAAAGGTGGTAGAAGAGAGAGAAAATAAATGTTTGAAAACTGGAAAAAATAAATTTACAAAGACCACATAAGGATTGGGTGCCATGAAGTCATGCAAAGAACACTGGATCAGGTGTCAGGAGATCTGACCTAATCTTGGTACTACCACTAATTTGATCCTGTGACTCTCATTTTTCCTTTTTAGAACTCATTATTTTCATATGTAAAATTTTTTAAAAGACTTACATTGGAAGGCTTCCAAAATTCCTTCCAGCTCTATTGATGAATGACATTCTATAAATCCTTGTCCTCTTTGTCATTGAGCTCTAACCACTGACCACTGAGTGTCCAGAGAAGCTGACACATACCCCTCAGCCCTGGCCCTAGAAGCTGTAATTTAATAGACTTCTGATACTATTCTGAGAATTATAGATAAAAGTATATTTTTCTTTTTCTGCTTGATATAATAAGTGTGATTTGATCTTAGCTCTTACAAGAACCATAAGCCCTGTAATCTTAGCAGGAGTAAAAATAAAAAAGCATGTCTTTTGAGTCTTGCCCTTTATGATGGCTGCAAAACATTTTCATGCCTCCTAATTTAAATTGCTACCATCTTAAATTGTTTTCATCTGGATGAACCTGGAGGATGCCCTAGGAGATAGTCTGACTGCCAGAAAGAACACCAACTCAGAAAAAAGAAGACCTGGATTCAAATTTTGTTTGGTTAGGTTATCTCTCTGGACCTGTTTCCATTTCTGAAAGAGAGATTTGAACTTGATGGGTTCTACGTCCCTTGTAACTCATGATATGGCTATGTCCTTATAACTGTTCTTTCTCTAACCATTTATATTTCTTTAAAAACTTTCATGGCCTCAGACAACAATTACATTACCTAGCCATGTGGCCTTGGGCAAGCCACTTAACCCCATTGCCTTGCAAAAAACCTAAATGTCCTTAAATACAAGTCATTGGTCATAGGAAACAAAACCTGATAACAAAGACTTGGTTCCCATTGAATTCTTCATCTGGGTGTCATTTAATGATAGAAGAGAATCTCCCTGATACACACTGGATCTTTCTACCATTTTTGGAATATTTCATTCACTGCTTTCTGTTAAGTGTAATCACTTCCTTTTGGTCATGCTGAATGGTTTGCCTTCACAAATAGATTTGGTAGGCATTATTTGGAGGTTTTAGTATCAAATCATCCTGTCTATGGACCTCAAGGTTCAACATCACAGATTCATTTCTAGAAACAAAGACTTTAGATTCAGAAGCAACATTGATACAGTGGGAAAGAACCCAGGTTTGGAAGTCAGAGGACTGAGGCCTAAATTTTATCTTCATCATCATCCAGTCATTTAGATTGCTTGACTTTGGACAAGTCACTTAACCTCTGAGGCCCATTTTCCTCATCTATAAAATGAGATGGTTAGACTAGACCCTTCCAACTGAAAATTGGTGATTCAGGGATCTCGAAGGTCCCATCTAACTCTGCCCTGCCTCAAACACAAACATTCCATGACTAGTCTCTATCCCATTTCTAAATAACTCAGAGAGGTACTATTTCCATTGTAAGAATTAGGAAGCTATTCTTTATCTTGAATAATTTCTACCCACTCATTCTAGCAACACTCACTTGGCCCAAGTTGAAGAAATTGAATCCTCCCATATGCCAACCCCTCAAATATTTTGAGAGTTCTATTTTCCCCCCATGAAATTATCCAATCTCTAAGTTTGACATCACTAATTCTTTTAATTGATGCTTATATGAAATGGTATGAAGCAGTCTCCCCACCCCAGCCCTCTCCTGTTGAGTAATCTTTCTCTTTAAAGGAAAGACAGAATAATCAAGATGTGATGTGACCAAGGAACAAACTTAGGAGTCTATAGTCTCTCCTTGGCTTTAATGTGGTGTCCTTTTATTCTCCTCACAAGATTATGTGATTTTAAAGGGAAAAATTATATAAATTAGACAGTACAATGTCTGTCCCTATTATTTCATTGATAAAGGAAACTTCCAGATGAGAAAATACAGGTTACCTATCACCTTCTCTGAAACTTAGTCTTAGAGTTTCCTAGAGCACTGACTAGTTAAATTACTTGGCAAGTATCCCACAGTCAATATCGATCTAAAATCAGGCTTGAATTCACCCCTTCCTGACTTGAAATCAGCTCCCTATCTATTGTACTATGCTGCCTTTCATAAAATGATCAAGGAATTAATTAATCCAAAGCTGAATTTGAGGAAATGAGGCAAAATAGAAGCTGACCAGAAAGCTGTCACATTGAACCTATCCAAACATTTAAATCTCAGAAAATATCATGCCGTCCACAATAATGACCCTAACTTCAGAGGTAATTTTAGAGTAAAAATAAAATTACCCTCATCACCTTACAACTGTTTCCTTTTTTGCTTCTGATTTTTTTTTAAAACAAGCCCATATCACCCAGCTTGATCATTATTATCAGTGGTGTCAAACTCAAATAGAAATAGACCCCTGGTTCATACATAAGGACCAGTGAGGGATGCATATTGATTTAGAAAAACATTTATGGTTATATTCTTCTTTTCTATTAATACATGAACACATTAAAACAAGGTAAGAACTCCATTTTAATCTAGTTCAAGGCTGCACACTACTCATGTAGGTCATATTTCACTCAAGAGTCTGACACCTCTGAGATTTTTACCTTAATCATCACATCTATCTCCAAATAACTTTCAGCTTTTCCTCCAAAATAAAATTTACTCTCAGGAGATTAAGCTTTCCTATTATTACATATCTTCCAAAGAAAATATTCTGGGCTCTCCAATATCCAAACATTCGTCCAATAGGGTAAGGTCAGCACAGCACAATATTGTGCCAGATTCAATGTTGTAAAGATATGGGACAGAATATCTGAGATCCTGGGTGAGTTGCCTAACTTCCCTGAACCTCAGGTGACTTCTGGAACTTATCTGTTTGTTGATGAGTCATGATATATTGGAATTAAGTGTTTGTCCTTCCCAGGGGATGACTTTGAATGGACTCATGAATTAGTTCAAAGATGAGTCTCAGTATTTTCTCTTGGACTACCATTAAATGGAAAACCTTTTGTTAATTAATCATACAAATACATTTTTAGCAGGAGGGAGGGTACATATAAAGGCAAAGAGAGCTAGAACTAGGGTATCCAAGAGAAATATCCAGTTTCCTAGTTTTGCTTTGAATTTCTGACGCTATTACATGGGCAACACTATGAAATTATTTGAGGCGATTAATCACCTTTTCACCAAGCATTGCCTGCCAGAAATAGACCCAGGTTTCAGCCAAACTAGTAAGTGAAATGCCTTTTATTCATCTTTCTAATCTTATACCCAGAATTTCTTTTGTAGAGAGGCAGTAGGTTTATAGTAGACAGAGAACAGGGCATGGGTTAAGGATAATCCTGGATTCAGACTCTCTAATATCCATTCCTTTACATTATATTACTAGGCAAGTTAGTGAACCACTCTGGATCTGCAAAATGGGAATTATGTTGCCTTCAGTGACTGTCCCTCAGAGTTGTGATGAGGTTCAAGTGAAATAAATAATGTAGGACCAGCATGATGCAAACATTAAAGCAGTCTGTATGCCAATTACTGCCTCAACTATAGTCAACATGAACTACTCCAATAGAAGAATAGATTTTTCTTTCCATCTCTCTGTGATTACTTTGTGTTGTGACCTTCTCAAGGTCACTCATCTCATCTTTCTTACTCTGACAAAAAAGAACATTAGGAGAAGAAGCCTGGAAAATCACTTTTTGGTGTTCTTTCCACTGGTTTCTTTTTTTTTAGCAGAGTGGTTTTTAATTTTAATAAAATAAATTTTTCCAGGGCAACCATTCCCCTTATTTTTTCCCTCCCAAGACTTTCTAGTTCTGGATTTCCATGCCTTCATCCTTGTCTCCCACTGAGATTTAAAGCTACAGTGTTGTGTAGTGGAGGAAGAGGGTTAGATTAGGGTTAAAAAATCCTGGTTCTTGTGTTTAGCCCATGGGATCCTCAATTTCTGAGTCTCCCTCTTTTCTCATCTGTTACATGGTGGAAGTTAGACTGATTCTTTCACGATCCCTTACAGTTCTCAGCATAGGACGGCTGGTGCTTCAAGAAATGCATCTCCTCTTCAAGGAGGAGAAGATAACATGGAAATGAGGTAATGTGAGATAGAATAAAGAGCACCAGATTGGAACTGGAGGATTTGGTCTGAAGTCCAGTTCTGCCGCCCTATGGGACCTTGGACACATCGCTTCATCCTCTAATCCTCAACCTTCTCATTTCTAAAATGGGTGCTTAGAATATAGAATGTTCTCCAAAGTTCTTTCTAGGTCTAAATTACATAATTGTGTGTTTCTTAACTGTTTCCAATTGGTAAATAAACTCTTTGAGTTTAAATTTCAGCTGGCATAGCTTTGCCACATAGTGATTGACAAATGTTTGTTGAATAAAACTGGCTAAAATGACTATCTCTTTTCCCTTCCAGGTTGTTCTCCGTCCTACCCCTAATAGCCCCAAACAATCAGAATGGCATAAAATGACCGTTTCCAAAAACTGCCCTGATCAAGATCTGAAAATTAAACTTGCCGTCCGAATGGATAAACCTCAAAATATGAAGCACTCTGGGTAGGTTTCTAGCTGGCTTTGCTGACTTGTCAGCACCATTTGCTCTGAGGACACACATTCATTTTTCAGTTACAAGGATAAAATAAGATTCATCTTCCAGGAGTGAAATAAAAATACATCTAAGGTGGTTCAGAGGCTTGTAATAACATTTGCCTTGGGCAATTCTCATTCCTCTGATTTTAAGCTACAGTTGATGAATTCTATTTTATATTCAAACAAATCACAAGCTCTCACACTGTCTTTGACATCAAGATCAGACTTCAAAATATTGCCTGATACAAATTGATTGTTTGACCCCAGGCAAGTTATTGAAATGCTTAGGTAACTCTGATAGACTTGAAGCTACAAAGACAGGGTCAAGTTACATTGAGAGAAAGACGGTCCTCTCACAGCATTTGTCTAACCCAGTTTTCCAGTCCTAGCTCCTCTCTGTTGCCATCCTCTCTCTTTGTAATAACCCATATACAGAACTGTCCAAATTGCTTTAATTTCTTACTAGATGTATGTTCCACAATTCTGACTGACAGAATTATAAAGGTAACTTGCATTGGTCTTATTGACATTATCTGTATGGTATGCAACCTAAAGATTTGGGGATCATTCCCTCATTGTGAAACCATTTGTAAAGTGATTAAAAAAAACACAGTTATCAAAAAAATCTCTGTGATAGTATTTGAGTCTTGAGCATGCAGGGCCAGGACTGAAGGGCCAAACCTGGAGTCAGAAAGAACTGAGTTCAAATGTGACCTCAGACACTTAGTAGTTGTGTGTCCCTGAGCAAGTCAATTCACTCTCCTTGCTTTAGCTCCTCATCTATCAAATGAAATAAATGAGGAGATGGCAAACCATCCTGGTATCTCTGCCCCAAATGGGACTATGAAGGGTCGGACAATAGAAATGACTGAACAACAATTACTCCAGTCAGGTCCAATCAATGCTATCTCTTATAATAAGTAAAACAAAAACAAAAAAAACTTTTAAAATAGTTGATACTGTGCTGCACTAATTTGCTTTATCCTAAAAATGGATTATCAGGTCATAGGTTTAGGGGTGGAAGTCATCTAGTTTAATACCCTTAGTTTTCAGCTGAGGAAACTGAGCTCCAGAATAGTTAAATGACTTGCCCTAGTGATCATAGATGTGGAAGGAAAAGAGTTTCAGTTACAGTTTTTAAAAAAAATCTTACCAAAATAAAAATCTCAAGTACAGGTTCACACCTATGAATTTTTTAGAAACTGATTAGAGGGGCAACTAGGTGGCCCAGAGGATAAAGCACCAACCCTGGAGTCAGGAGTACTTGAGCTCAGAGATGACCTCAGACACTTAATAATTGCCTGACTATATGACCTTGGGCAAGTCACTTAACCCCATTGCCTTAAATAAATAAAAAATTAATAAAAAAGAAACTGATTAGAACAGTAGGATAAAAACAATCAAGTTCAGTTTATCATAGTCATTTATGTTAAAATTAATTTATACTCCAATAGTTCAAAATCGGTGGCATTTCAAGACAGGAGAGAGATAGTAAAAACAGAATGGGCTACTACATCATAAGTTCCAATGACTAGCTGAGATGCTAAAAATATGATACATGACCTCTGAATATGATATGCCCAGGCTTATACAAGATATATAATTGTGATGTGTAATATTGTTTTGGGGGTGTGATTAGAAAGCAATGAGACTAATATTTTTAGCTAATAAATTGGAATTTAAACATCAAAATGAATGTTGTTCCTGTCACCTTGAGAATCTCCATACTTATTCCAGTGATATAAACATTGCTCAAGACATTTTAAGAATTCTCTGGGCATTGTCTTTAGCTCCAACTAATGAGATGCACAAGAAACTGATCCATTAATTATTCTAATTCAGAGATGAAAGACACAATGGAGGTATTATCACTATTGCCACTTTACAGAAGAAAGTTAAATCCAAAGTAATTTGTCCAAAGTCACATGGGGAGTAAATAACAAAGCCAGAATTGCAATAATAACTGACGTCTATGAAACTTCCATGTTTACAAAGTATATATGTTAACTCATTTTATTCTCACAACATCCCTGAGAAGTGCTCTTACCATCCCCATTTAGGGATGGGGAAAATGAGGCAGACAATAATTTAAGAGACCTTCCTAGAGTCACATAGGTAATAAGTATCTGAGGCTTAATTTTAACTTCTTAACCCTAAATCCAAAACACATGGTATCATAGAAAAGTACTAAAATTGGTATCACAGGACCTGGGTTCTGTTGCAGCTAATCCAATTTATTTTTTTATTCACTGGGACATCACATGGATGAGATTGACCTTGGTGAAATGATGTTACAAGCTATGTACTCCACAGATGCTAAAATAGAGATCTTTCCCCTCTTTATTTGCCCACAAATGTGCATCCACTTGTAAATCAAAGTTGTATCTGTTGTTCTTTGTTTTCAGTGCTAGGTGGGGGAGAAGGGTATCAAAGCAATCCAATAGAGACCTCTCCTCCAAAGTGAAGAAACATCTAGTTCACTTTGTGAAACTGAGTCTTCCCATGGGAGGTTTGCTCAAATCCAGAGATATCTCTCTTGTTTTCAGCAGCTGCTGCCTAGCTATATGTACAGTGTCTGCATTAGAAAAGGCTGGGGGAAACAATTCTGATCATGATCAGAATTTCCTCATGTAAATTAGCCACCGTTCATAGAAGCAATGAGATACCACAATAAGTTGACATTCTTTTCTAAGGAACCACAGTAGGAAAAAAAAAAAGAAAATATTTTTAAAAAATTTGATCTTACCAGGAGTAAAATAATCATAACTGGAAGGACTTAGCACCATTTTTTTCTCCTCTTTGCCACATTTTCAAGGAGTTTTTGCTCCCAAAGGTTTTTTTTTTTTGTATCTCCTTCACCAAGCTGCTGACTTGGTTTTCCAATTTTCCCCCACTGCAGTCATTTCTCTTCCCAGTTTTTCCTCTACCTCCCTTACTTGATTTTCAATTTTTTTTTTTGAGCTCTTCCTTGGTCTGAGAAAAATTCATATTTTTCTTGGAGGCTTTGGATGCAGAAGCTTTGACTTTGTTATCTTTATCTGAGTATGTATTTTGATCCTCCATCAAAATAATTCTTTGGTTGTTTCCTCTTCTAATGTTTGCTCATTTCCCCAGCCTCTGACTTGATTTTAACTTTTTGGTAATAGGAGGCTCTGGCCCCAGGGTGGAGGATGTTCTGTCCCCAATTTTTGCAGCTGTTTTCAGAGACACCCCAAGAACCTGCCAGTGTTCAATTTCTGCCAGGTCTGACTGACTGACTACTCTCTGACCTGTGCTCTGGTCTGTGGGTGACCACCGGGGCCCCAAGGAACTGTGAGGAGGGTCCCTGCTCCCCTGGGGCAGAAAGCTCTGGGGTGCTTCTGCTCCTCTTGCTGGGCCTGGGGCCTCAGACTGAGTACAGACAGCAACAGAATCCTACCTCAGTGATAGCAAAGAGACCCCAGGCAGACCCCCCCCCCCGACCCCTCTCCGGTCTCCAGCGCCCTGGAAGTAGTTCCCCAGGCCTGCTCCTGGTTCATCAGGGTCGGCTCCCCCCCCCCCAGACTGGGCTCTGCTCTCACCCCTTGTGGCAGTTTTCCCGCTGACCTAGGTTGCTCTTGGCAGTCTCTGGCCTCAGAGATCAGGAACTGCCCACCCCCCATGGGTCCAGGTGTCCCCCCATCCTCCCCTGCAGTTAGAGGTGCCCCCCAAGGCTCTGGCATCCCCCCTCTCCCCATGGTCCAGGTGCCCCCCATGGGCCCAGGTGCCCCTTGGTCTGTTCCTGGATGACCGGGGCTGGTTTGCTCCTGTGCACCTGTGCTGCATTGTGAATCCTTTCTAACCCCAGGCCAACAGACCCTTCCTGCCATTCTTCCAAAGTAGCTTGGACTGGAAAATTGTTTCGATTGATCTTTTTGTGGGTTTTGCCGCTCTAGAATGTGTTTAGAGTCCTCATTTAAAGCTATTTGGAGTGGTTTGGAGGAGAGCCCTGGGGAGTCCTGCCTTTTCTCTATTGGCTCTGCCCCCACCCCCCAAGATTTTTTAACATCTGCCCCAATTGGTCCCTTTAAAGGGATGAATCCATAAATGCCTGATGATTTGTCCTTAGGCTTTCTATTCCCATGGCTACAAAGTGTTGCTTTACTCTCCCAGGCTTTGGGAAATAATGCTGTCACCCTACCCCTCTCCACTCCACTCACCTTGATTTTTGGTTTTCTCCTTCTAGGTACTTATGGGCCATTGGTAAGAATGTTTGGAAGAGATGGAAGAAAAGATTCTTTGTATTGGTTCAGGTAACATTTCAATTCAGTGTCTGCTCTACTTTTTTAAAGAGGATGGGTAGTAAAATGAAGTAAAATGAAGCCTGAGTAAAACAGGTTCAGTTTCCACATCTGACATGCATTAGCTGTGTGTTCCTGAGCAAATCTCTTAACCTCTCTGTGCATTCAACCAACTCCCTAAGACTTTTCTAAATGATAGATAGGTTGTGGAATCCCAGTCTTTCCCATGCCTAAGTAACTTCCATCATGGAAGGTGTGTTCATATTTTGATCCTGTTCTCATTATAGCATCTCTTCTGGGGTCACTTGTTCACCCTTCAAATAAAGTTGAAATTCCCAGAAGGTCCACTGACTAGTGCTCCTGTCACAGTCATAGATGTAATCCTGCAGGGGCTGGGTTTCTAGGTTTATTAACAGAGGGAGCTATAGTTCAATTAGCTGACTTTTTAAGAAAAGTTTTTTTGCTTAGATGATAGATAAGAGCAGTTGTTTCAAAATGTGTCCCCCAAAGGTTTAAGAATTCAAACTTTGAGTACATTGGTAGTGAGATACTTGTGGATCATCAAAGGTCATGATCCCTGACTCTGGTAGAGCTTTTCTACCTTTTTTTGGAGCACTCATCAAGTTGGCTGCAAGATGTGATGATACTAATAAGCAATTCCCTTCCCATGGGCTGGATCCTCAGGGTCCTGGATCCTGTAGGGTCTATGCTGGTCAAGTGAATCTGTACCTGAGCTTGTCCAGTCACTCAGCCACCACCATGAAATCTCTGTGAACTTTGCAATGATCACTCCGACACGTCCAGTTAAAAGTTTCCGCTCAGTACCTAACTTCGCAATCCTCAGTAGTTGCAACTGGTTCCAGTGTCTCTGCTGCCAATTTTGCCTTTTGATGAGACCTCAGTTGAGACCTTTGGATTTCCTAAATTCTTAAGATTGATTGGTGGTTTGACACATCCATCTAGGAATACTTGTTCATCTAAGATAAAGAAAGAACCCCAACATGACCATGTACCACTTACATGCTCCAAGGCTGGATGAGAAGCAGAGAAGCTGCCTTTCCCCTTCAGCTCCCCAGGGTCATCAACACAAAACTACTTAAGAAAAGAAATAGGAAAATAGAGCTGTAGACTTTTCTCTATCTATTTAACCTTTATCTTAAATATGATCACCTTTGGGAATGGGAGCAAGGGAAAGAAAAGAAAAAAACACTATCTCCCTTCCCCCTTCTAAAAGGCAGATGATGCCACATGGGAAACTAACTTGTGCCTGGATGAGATCAAAATACATATATCTTGGGCTCCATATGAAAAAGAGTCATCAGGCAAGTGATTAACTGAAAAAAATCATGATAAATTCATCTAGTTGTGAAGACTTCTAGGTTCAGAGGGAAGGAAGTAATTAATTGCATAACTGGGAAGAGGGCAGCTTTATACTGTATTTTTGAGAATTCTATAGTGTATGTTTTAAATAGATATTCAAGTATATATGGTTCCTCTGATGCCACTGGAACAAGGAAATAATATGGGATTTTCAAATGCTATGCCAGAACCTTTATCAGATCCTACCAATAGTCCAATGATGAGTTGTATGCCCATCATCCAAAGACCTTGCTAAACACTTTTATGAACTAGCTAAGTTCAGACACACTTTTCACCAGGTTAGCCAAATGGTGATTTTCTTTTCCTCTAACCACAGCAGCTCTTTAAAGACTCCATTTAGTTAGAGGGACTCAAAGGAAACAGAATCTGTGTCAGTGACTCAAGCACCCTCAAAGATGAAATTACAGATTCATGGATCATTTAATTAGAAAGGCTTTCCTCACCTTAAGCAAACTGATTATGTTAAAATGTGATTTAATAATTATCACTTATATTCACAGGACAGATTATTCATTAAAATGTTTAAGGTACATGGTGAACATATTTTATCCCCTCCTTACAGATCAGGAAACTGAGTCTCATGTAGGCTGCATGTTTTCAAAGGGAAAGATGATGATCACTGACTTTAGAGTTAAGGAGGACCTTGGGGTCCATCAAGTCCTATCCTACTCTAACTCCATTTAATGAAAGAGGAAATTGAGAGTCAGGGGTTAAATGACTCATCAGATTTCACATAAAGAATAAGAAGGGGGCAGCTAGGTGGCACAGTGGATAAAGCACCGGCCCTAGAGTCAGGAGGACCAGAGTTCAAATCTAGCCTCAGTCACTTAATAATGACCTAGCTGTGTGGCCTTGGGCAAGCCACTGAACCCCATTTGCCTTGCAAAAACCTAAGAAAAAAAAAGAATAAGAAGGAAAAATGGGGTTTGAACCGTGGTCTTGAAATATGGCGTAGCAAGAAGATATAGTACATAGAGCACTGAGCCTGAAGTCAGAAAGACTTGATTTCAAATCTGTCTTTGGACACTGTGACACCTTGGGTAAGTCACTTAACTTCTGTTTGCCACTGGAGAAAGAAATGCCTACAACTCCAGTATCTTTTGCTGTGAAAACCCCATGCACAGTATGGTCCATGGGCTAATGCAGAGTTAGACTACACTGAACAACTGCAGAACAACCTCAAACACTCTAGGACCTTGCTCGGGCTTTCACAGCTAATAAACTTCGGCACTAGCAGACCAATCAGAGAGTCAATTCTGGAAGGGATCTCTGTCTATAAAGTCAAAGGATCTGTGTTCAAGTAAGACATTGGTTAGTCATTTAATTCTTGTACTTTGATTTTTCTGCTGTAAAATAAGATTCAAATCCTTATTGAATTAGAGCCCTTATTCTGCTGTTCAAATCCTATTGAATTAGATAGTCTATGAGGGTCCTTTTAATTCAGGAACTATGATCCTGTGGCTTGGGCAAGGGTTATTCTGTATGCGCAGACAAGGATGGTTGCTTGGTTGGGTGAATGAATGTCTATTCAGTCAGCTCCCTGGCATGCTGAGCCATAAAGCAATTGCTGAAATTCAGAAAGTCTATTATACTAGTATTATCCTAGGTTCGTGAGATCTTAGGCACAGAGCTAGAAGGTCTCCCAGAAGTCATCTAGTCTAATCTTCTCATTTTACAAAATAGGAAACTGAAGCCTCCAAAGGAGAAGTCATTTGCCCAATGGCATTCGGGTGGCAAAGCCAAGGTTTCAAATCCAGTTTCTTTCCTATGTAAATTCATATTCCTTCCCCAGCACCTCCGGTAACCAATGCTATGAAGTTTTGTCCTTCATTTTCGAAGAAGACCATGACATCAGGGAGGTGATGCTATGACAAGCACATGAATTGGATTTGAGTGAGGGGAGACAGTGCTAAGTCACCAGCCTCACTTTCTCCTCCAGAACCATTTGGGTCCAGTGGCCAGATACGACTGGCGATGGTCCTGAATGTGAGGCAATCAGGGTTATGGGACTTGCCCAAGGTCACATAGATGGCAAGTGTCTGAGGCTGGATTTGAACTCCCATCCTCCTGAATCCAAGGCCAGTGTTCTATGCACTATGTCTCCTAGCTGTCCTAACCAATGCTATAGGAGCTCAGGGAAAGGAAGAGAAGAATGAGCTAGTGAGGTCAGGAGAGGCCTTCTAAAAGCCAGCATGGTACTGAGAGAGCCAAGGACCTGAATTCCAATCCTGCCTCTGCCACATACTGTCTTGTGTAATCAGGGGCATTAAAGGTCACCTCTTTGGACCTCAGTTTCCTCATGTGTAAAATGAGGGATTTTGAATTTGAATCCTTCAAAATTGAGTTCCAATTCTAAATAAGGAGACCATGTGACTTGAGTATCATTTCATGGGAACTATCTATCCTTGCCAATCTTAAAAGGCTAATTGTGCCCAGTGACATCCCTCTGATAATTTTAAATGATTAAGAACCTAAGAAAAGTCTCTAGTTACCAATTATTTGAGAGCAATTGCTCCACGCAGGAAAAAAAAAAGTGGGGGGGGGGGAAATGTGCTTAAAATGGCCCTGGGGCCACATCAAGCCCATTTCTGCTTTCCTCATATTGAATGCTCTCCAGGTATCCTACTAAGCCCTTTTCCTCAGAATGTCAGATCTTCACTGGGACCAATGAACAAAGCCGAGATGAACTTGGTAACTGCAGCAGTTTTTAGGACAAACAAAAGGTGGCCTGGCCCCAGCACTGCGTTACCTCATTTAAATTGAGAAGTGGGGAGGCAAAGAGGGGAAGGGACAAGAGAAGGAACCAAAAAAGAAGGGAAGGAAGGAGAGAAGGAAGGGAGTGAAGGAAGGGAGGAGGTAAAAAGGAATGAGGGGAGGAAGGAGGAAGGAAAGGAAGGAAAGAAGGAGGAAAGGAAGGAAGGAAAGGGAAGGACTGAAGGAAGGGAGGAAAGGGAAGAAAGGAAGGAAAGGAAGGAAAGGGAAGGAGGGAAGGAAAGGGAAGGAGGGAAGGATTGAAGGAAGAATAGAGGGGGAAAAGAGTGAAGAAAGGGAGGAAAGAGGGAAGGAAGGAAGGGAGGAAGGAGAAAAAAGGAAGGAAAGGAGAAAAGAAAGGAAGAAGGGAATGAAGGAAGGAAATCAGGAAAGAAGGAGAAAGAAAGGAAGGAATGAAAAAGGAAAGAGGAAGGAAGACATAAAGACCTGCAGTGGTGTAAGATGAAGTCTGCAGAGAACCTGCCTGTGATTTTGTCTGTGTGTGTGTGTGTGTGTGTGTGTGTGTGTGTGTGTGTGTGTGTGTGTGTGCGTGTGTGTGTGTGTGCGCTAGGGGAGGCCAGGCCGACTTCCTTCCTCAAGTTGTGGTAACAGGGAAGGAGTCAGGAGAGTTGGACCTGAAGGTGGAGGTTCTCCAGAGCATCAACAGGAGAAAGATAAAAAGAAAGACAAAGACAATGACAGAGAGAGACAGAGAGAAACACACAAAGAAATAGTCACAGATAGGAGATAGAGCATGAGACAGGAAAAAACTATAGGGGCAGCGACAGAGGGGGAAATGATAGAGAGCGAGCAAGAGAGTCAGAGAGACAGAGAGACATTCAGAGAGAGAGAGAGAGAGAGAGAGAGAGAGAGAGAGAGAGAGAGAGAGAGAGAGAGAGAGACGGAGACAGAGAAATGATCCAGATAGGATTAGTCCAGTTTTCATAGATGTCCACTTCTTGTCTTGATGACTTCCTGCCTGCCTCACCTGCCCTTTCCTGATTTCTGCTCTGATGCTCACAGCCTTATTTCAAACTCTCGTCACCTCTCTTGGACCCCTCATCTCCTCCAAATCGATGTCTGCTTGTGTCTTTTCTCACCTCCACCCCCTGGCTGCCAAACTCAGCCTCCACACAGTTGCCAAAATAACCTTCCCAAAGCACAGGTCTAGCCATGTTACTCCCTTGCTAAAGAATCTTTAGTAATTGCCTATTTTTGACTCTAGAATCGAAGGCCTCCTCCTCTATTTGGCATTTTAAGCCCTTCACCATCTGGCCCCAACCTACCTTTCCAGACTTAATTTCCAACTACTCCCCATCACATCCTCTCCATTGCAGTCTTACTGACTAATCCCCTCACACCATCTACCACCTCCTTCTCTGACTCCTGCATACTATCACTTACACCTGGAAGGCAAATCTTTCCTCAGCTATGTCTCATAAGATCCATGGCTCTCCCCAACGTTTAGTTCAGGTGTCACCTCCTACTAGAAAGTCTTACTGATCTCTGTTTTTGTCTTTGTATTTCCAAACCACTAGGACTCTATGGGTGGCTTAGCAGGCACTTAAGAAATGATGGCTAGGGGAGGCTAGGTGGTGCAGTGGATAAAGCACCGGCCCTGGAGTCAGGAGGACCTGGGTTCAAATCTGGTCTCAGACACTTAATAATTACGTAGCTGTGTGGCCTTGGGCAAGCCACTTAACCCCATTTGCCTTGCAAAAACCTAAAAAAAAATAAAAAATAAAAGAAATGATGGCTAGGGATGGCTAGGTGGTGCAGTGGATAAAGCACCGGCCCTGGAGTCAAGAGGACCTGAGTTCAAAGCTGGCCTCAGACACTTAATAATTACCTAGCTGTGTGACCTTGGGCAAGCCACTTAACCCCATTGCCTTGCAAAAGAACCTTAAAAAAAAAAGAAATGATGGCTAAATTGAATTATCAATACTAAAGGAAGAGATCTGTAACAGCATAAGGCTAATTGATGTTTCTCTTTAATAAATGCAGTTTTGTTTTGTTTTTCACCTTTTCTGTAAAAACCTAAAACTATAGAACAGGAAAATCCATCCGGTATTCAAGTTCCTATCCTGTCTCCATGGACCCCTAAGGCATCCATTGATAAATTTCAGGAAGACACTTGAAGTTGAATGAGAAAACATTTTCATCTTTATCTTCATTCACCTTTGGTTTCCATTTAAATCCTACATATATTATTTTATACATTTAAGAACACTATTCTAAGAAGGGGCACCAAGTTCATCAGAAAGCCAAAAAACTCTTTGACACAGAAAAAAAGTTAAAAACTTCTAATCTAGTCTGAATCCCTTCTTCTACAATTGAGGAAATTAGGGCCAAGGAACAGCAGGTGGTACAATGGATAGAATACTGGACCTTGAATAAGTGAGTTTAAATGTGACCTCAGAGCCTTACTATCTATGTGACCCTAGATAAGTCACTTATCCTCTATCTGCCTTATCATTTAATCAATAAACATTTATTAGGTGTTTAATATATGTCATGCATGGACTGTGCTAAATTCTGGAAATACAAAAAGAGTCAAAAGACAATGCCTGCCTTTAAGGAGCTCACAATCTAATGGGGGAAACAATAAAGCAAGCTATATCTATAGGATAATTAGGAAATAAATAAGAGGGAGAAGGTACTGGAATAAAGTTGAATTAGAGAAGCCTTCCTGTTGAAAGCAGAATTTTGGGGCGGCTAGGTGGCGTAGTGGATTAAAGCACCAGCCTTGGTACCTGGGTTCAAATCCGGTCTCAGACACTTAATAATTACCTAGCTGTGTGGCCTTGGGCAAGCCACTTAACCCCGTTTGCCTTGCAAAAACCTAAAAAAAAAGTAGAATTTTAGCCCATGTCACTGGATTGAAGAGTAGATATTGGAGAGTCAGGTGTAAGAATATTGAAAAGGGAGGAGGGACCCCGACAGTATTTTGTATTTGCTTCTGGAGGTGATAGGGAGCCCCTAGAGTTTATTGAGTAAGGAAGTGACATGATCAGATTAAAACTTTAGGGAAATCTGTTTAGTGACTGAATGGAGGATGGATTAAGGCAGGGAGGGACTTGGGGCAAGCAGATCCACCCACAGCTATTACAATAATCCAGATGTCTGGGCTAGAGAGCATTAGTGTCAGAGGAGAGAAAGGGGACATATTGAAGAGATGTGAAGTGCTAAAACTGACAGACATTGGTAACAGTCTTGATGGGGGTGGGAGGTGAGAGATAATGGGGAGTCCAGGATGACTCCCAAGTTATAAGCCTGAATTACTGGAAGGAAGATGTTTCACTCTACAGTAAGAGGGTAGGTCTGGGGGAAAGACAAAGTATTTTCTTCATCTGTAAAATAGGTCTAATAACAGCACCTACTTTCCGGGGCTGTATTTTAAATGAACCTGGCAAACACAAAGTACAAAATAAGTGATATTATTGCTGTTGTTATTTTATGACATGCACCTGCTTTCTTAGCATTTTTTTGTTAAAGGGTCTGAAGGCAGTTAGATGGATAGAGCATAGAGTCCTGGACTTGAAAGACTCTTTATGAGTTCAAATCTAGCTTTGTGACCCTGGACAACTTAACCCTGTTTGCCTCAGTTTCTCGCCTGTCAAATGACCAAGAGAAGGAAACAGTAAACCATTCCGGTATCTTTGCCAAGAAAATTCCAAAATAGAGTCACAAAGAAGCATCTCAGTCTGTTTCCTTGTCTATGAAGGAGTTGGATTTGACAATCTATAAAATATCTTATTATTTGTCACAAGTCCCAACCTAGGTCTTCTCGACTCCCTGTTCAGCCCAAGTCACGAAACCGTGCTGCCGCTCATAGAAACGTATAATTTACCAAGTCCTAGGCATAATTTGTTTGATCTCTACAAATATCCCCCAATAGAAGTACTGTTATTTTCACCTTACAAATGAGCAGATCGTTTCAGAGAGGTTCAACCACTTGCCTGAATTCATAGAAATGGAGCTGGGAACCCACTCCTCTTGACTCCAAACCCAGCATTTTCTTCATCACTCAGTATTACTTCCCAGATCGTCTCTGACCACATGTTCCTTGCATTTGGATCAACCCACTCACAAGTGGCTTTCAGATTGCCACATGGTTCATCCAACCGATGCCAGTTGCTTGCTGTGACAAAGGAACAAACATTTGGTGGAGGTCGGGATGAATCTCAAAGAGGATAATGTTCTCTTTTGAAGTAAGAGACTTTCCAGGTCTTCAGGAGTGCTTACTTAGAGCCTTGTATCACCTGAAAGCAAATTCTATAGAAGTGGTGTGTATATTTTAATTGCAAAGTTGAGATATACAGATTGAAAGTTATGGGAGATGATGACCCTGACCCTGGCTGGAAACAGATCCCCTTCATCACAAGGCAGGACATGACTGAGTGTAATTCATTCATACACCAATAATTTTGATATATCAAGTCACTGAATGCTTGAGTTGGACCACATAGTTTCCAAGATTCTTTCCAGCTCTAAGTCTTTGTTCTTCCCATGAATTAAGTATTCCTAGTGTAATAGTGTCTCACTATTGGACTTAATCTCATGACCCCACAATTTTGACTTGCATTTGATTCCCAAGCTTCAATGTGTCCCAACTTGAGAAAATAGAAATCAGAATTTTTTTTTCTGAGGTTACTGCCATTTTCAAAATATTAAACACCAGGGAGGGTGAATTTGATAGCAGAAAGATAGATATTGACTCCTTCATCAGTGGGATATATCCTGAGGCAGTACGGGAAGCCTTTGATGGATCTTTTACTGTATCAAGAGTATTTGACTTGTAAGACACACTGTACTTTAGATCAGGATTCTAAACAGTTTTTGAGTCATGTGTCATGACTAGGGTCACAACCAGACAAATTAAGTTTTCTGTTTGTCAACTTTCTCAGTTATAAGATAATAATAATAATAATATCTATTCTTTATGGTCATTATGAAGATGAGACGAGATACTGTTTGTAAAAAGCACTTAGCATGGTGCCTGGAATGTAGTCAATATTTTAAGTACTTCCTTTCCCTTATTCCCTCCATGGGGATAGTCTGAAGAAAATCATGGACCCTTCCTCAGAAAAATGTAAAGCAAAATAGAGGGGATTTCTGAGGCAATCAAGATATATATTGAAATGGGGGGGGGAGTAGGGTTTTCTTTTCATTCATTGATCTCTGTGAATCTATCTATAAATCCCCAGGGGTCTGTGGGTTCCAGAATAAGAATCCCTGCTCTGTCTGATAGGAATACAAATGAAACAATTCCTGCCCTCAAGGAATTTCGATTTTACTAGGAAAGATACATGTCCACAAATAAATACATACAGCTTAGCATGAAAATTAACACAGCACTAAGATTTGAGAGACACTGTGTGTGTGTGTGTGTGTGTGTGTGTGTGTGTGTGTGTGTGTGTGTAGTTGCCTAGATGGCTCAGTAAATAGAATGTTGGACTTGGGAGTCAGGAAGACCTGAGTTCAAATCCAACCTCAAACACTTACTAGTTCTATGCCACTGGGCATGTCCTTTAACTTGTCTGCATTAATCCACTGGAGAAGAAAATAGTAGACCACTCTAGCGTCTTTGCCAAGAAAAGCACTCAGATAATATTGGCATGATATGGTCCTTGGAGTCATGAAGAGTCAGACATGACTGATCCACAGCAAGAAGTATGTAAGCATTTATAAACACACACACACACACACACACACACACACACATACTTACAAGACAGAAATTGAGAGTAATTAGGGGCAAGGTAATAACAACTGAGGGAATCCAAAAAGACCTCTTGAATGAGGTGATGATAAAGCCCAGCCTTGAAGGGTTGGCTGATTGAGATTTGCTATTTGCAAATGTTCATGTGATACAGCAGCTGTAGGATATCGGTTTTCATTTTGGCACCAATGAAGAAATAACACTTTGTACTTTTTCAGGTCTAGAGTATCAGTAAAAGTCAATACTTCAGAAGGTTTTTTGCTCCCAAACAGTAAAATATGTAATGTTTTCCAGATAAAAAACAAGAACCACAAAAAGAAATTCTATAATTTTCCTATAGAATGCTTGCACAATTTTTAACATCTTGGCAATCTGTCCAAAACAGTTTTCATCAAAATCTCAATTGTTAGAATCTTTGAAAGCAGATCTCCCTACTCCAGGGAACTAGAAGACACCTGATTCTAAGTAGACCTGAGTTCAGAAACTTACTAGTTCCATGACCCTGGGCAAATCACTTAACCTCTCTCTGCCTCCATTTCTTCATCTGTAAAATGGGGATAATAATAGTGCCTTCCCCATATAATCATGAGGAGAAGAGACTGTATATAGGTATGTATGTAGGAGGGAGAGCTAAATCAATGGGTTCTAGTCATTTCTGCATGAATTAGGAAACTGTGATTTAAAAAGGAAAAAAAAAGCAAATTCCTTTATGATTCTGTGGAATTCCTGATGAAAGTCCTCTAGATAAGCATTAACCTCTCTCAGTCTTCATTTATACTCCAGTAAAATGAGGACAATGGATGAGATGACCTCTCAGGGTCTTTCCAGCTCAAAATTTAAGTTTGGTTGAGTCTATAATAAGATAAATTATAACAAAACAAACCTGATATCAGACAATCTCTGATCTTTCACATTGTTTCTCCTTTCATCCCTTCTCCTTCCAAGGTTTCATTGAATATTGACCTTTTCTCCTAGATGACTATTTCTGTACTTAAATTCTTGCTTTAGAATGGGGAATGAACAAAATTTTTTCAACCTTCTGTATTTAATCCTGTACCCAAATTACATGGTAAGAGATTTAATTTTTCCATCAAAATATAGTATCCATTTTTCATGAAATAAAAGTTATGGGATAATAGACTTATGTCCAACATTGTATCCACTGTGACAAGAAGGTTGTAATCATAGGATCATAGATTTAGGGTCAAAAGGACCTTAGATATCATGTAGTTCAACTCCCTCATTTTACAGATGAGGAAACCGAGTCTCAAAGAGATTTGTCACTAGCCCAGGACACACCTATTTTCAAAAGGCAAAGGTCTCTTCAGTAAGTGGCAACATCCGTAGCAAGAATAGTAGTGATTCCTAATTTTAACTGCTAAATCTTAAATATTATTCTTCTCTTGACTAATCATTAGTTCTGCATCATCTGTCTTGATTAAACCAATAATTTGACATATGCCAGCAGGTAGATCTGTTGTGTACCAATGCCAGTCATAGTCAGAGAATCTGTTTCAGATCCCATGATACATATTTATTTCTGACCTTGGGACTTGACCTTGGACTATCAACACATAAGAAAATATTTATTAAGTGACAGCTAAGTACTATACTTACACATGCAAAACCAAAAAAGAAAGTGCCCCTCTCCTCAAGGAGGTTTAGGGGGAGACAACATTCATATCTAATAAGGTAATGAGGGGATAGTGTAAAAAAATGAAACTTTGAACTTTGAAGTTGAGTAGAGATACACAAAGAAGAGAAGTAGGAGAGAGTGAGTGCTCTCTGAGTAAAGAGATGGGAAATAGAAGAAGGCCAGGCCACCTGGAAAGTCATTTTGCTTTTCTAACTTTCAGTTTATTCTCTTGTAAAATGTGGGATGAAAATTTCAAAATCTTTCAATAATCTGACTCACAAATGGAAGTGCTTAAGAATCTAGACCAGAGGATTTTTTTTTTCTGAAAATGATATAGCACAAAACCCAGGACTAAGAGTCAAGAGATGTAGGTTCAAATCCTACCTCTGCTCTAACAATTGGCTCTCTGATTCAGAGTTCCTTCACTGTAAAATAAGAGAGGTTAGACTACATCCTCTCTGAGTCCTTCTAGTTTGAAATTCTGTTAGCCTAAATTTAATAATCCATTGGATCTGTAATCCCATCAAGGTGTAGATTTTGTCCAACAATACAGATCATAGCCTACTCATGTCTGCCCATCATCACCAACTCTTGCCCACGTCATTCCCTAAATCAACATGGGGATCTTCTCAATGTAGGCATAGTTTTCATCAAACACTCTTCACATTTCACAAATATTTTTAGTGGCCCCTCATTTTTGTAGCTGATCAACTCACCATATTTTTTGAACCAGACACAATCAAGTTAGAGACAGTGTAGTCTTGGTATCAAGAAGGCCCAGTTACAAGTCCTTTCCCTGCCACATACTGACTGTGTCACCCTGGTAAAGTCACTTAATATCTTGTCCCCAGATAATATTCTTAATTCTCTAATTCTCTGAGAATGTATTGTTCTGCATTGGTAGATAGTTTCATTACTGGGAGTTTCTTACACTGATGAAATCACAAATCTGGTCCACCCAAAATGCCAAAGATATCAAAGATCAAGTCTTCATCACTGTTTATTTTTACTACATTGTGGAGACCCCCACTCCTACCCCCCCCATGATATGATACCATGGAAAGAGTCCTGGTTCTGGAGTCAGAGGACCTAGGTTCAAGCCTCATCTTTGATACTTATGACTTTGATCAAGCTTATCCTCTGCACCTCAAATTCTTCTTAAGTAGAATGAGAGGACTGGTCCAGATAGGATCCCAGGACCTTTCCTTCTCTGTAGTTAGGTTTCTATGTCATGGACAATAGTCATTCAGGATGAACAAGCCTGGATAGTTTGAGATCTCTATCATTAGAAGGAACAGGGGTGGCTAGGTGGTGCAGTGGATAGAGCACTGGCCCTGGAGTCGGGAGTACCAGAGTTCAAATACAGCCTCAGACAATTACCTAGCTGTGTGGCCTTGGGCAAACCACTTAACCCCATTGCCTAGCAAAAAAACCTATAAAAAAAACAAAAAAAAGAAGGAACAGTAAAATCAGGGAGATTCCCAATCCCTGGGTATCTTCTGTGAGTATTCCTTACACCACTCATCCTAAATAATTCCTAATTTTTAGCAGCTGCAGCCTACTTCCCTCCATGGCTCTTTGGGTGATTTCACAGTTCTTTGAAGATCAGTGTTCTATTACTCAGGAGCATTTTGTATTTAAACGCATTTTAATCTTCCCAGAAAATACATTTCTTTAAATCCTTCTAATTTCCTAATGTAAACTGTCAAATCAAAATGGAAAAGTCTCCTAATTGGTTTTAGTGGAGCCAGAGAAATGTACCATCAGCATCAGGATGGCCGATGATAACTTCATTCACTTTCCCAGAAGGGGGCAGCAATACACAAGTCTTCATTAAAGACGCTGCTTTTAAAAAATAAATAAAAACCTGGGAAGGGATGAATGAGTGTGAACCAAGCTAAGACTCAGAAACTCAAAGTCACACAATCGGTGCCTTGAGATAAGGTGATTGTATGGTTTTGTATTGTTGCCATCATGTTGCCATCATTTATCAACTTCAGTAACTGAATGTCTACTAGAAGGCGCAGGAGATACCCCTAGACCTGGTCGGGGGAAATCAGTTTTCCCTATGAAGAAGCAGTTATAGAGTAAAATAAGCCACAAAAGGCACCATGTCAGAGACGATAACAGAGCCATCATCAAACCTAGCTGGCAGCCAGGTGGCACGGTGCTGAGTTTAAGGTGGGGCTATCTCTGTGTCCTTGGGTGAGTTTTTTTTAATCTCAGCCTCGGTTTCCTTATCCGTCAAAAGGGGATAGCACCCTCATCATAGGATTGTTATTAGGATTAAAGTGCTTCACAAAGCTTAAACACTATAGAAATGATTGTTGTTATGAAATCTGGGAAATATGGTCTCAAAACTCATCTCTGTCATAGTGGCTGTGTGATTGACTTTAGGTAAGTCAAAGAATTTCTCAGAGAAGAGGGAAGGTCTCAAAGACTATACCAAGACTGAAGAGAATGGGTTGGCCTATATTAATAAAGGGAGTTTCTTTGACCCAAAATTCTCCTTCTCAATAAAATCTTTGATCCAATCCCTATCAGAACTAAATTGTTTAAATTTCCTCCTATGAAACAGTATGATAAAGGGAGAAAGGGGTCAGTGTTGGAAAATGGAATGAGCATTGACTGGAATCAATAAACTGATTGGTTCATTTCCCATCTCTGGTTCATATCGCATCTCACCACCAAGTATAACCTTGGGCAAATTATGAAATGCCCTTAGCCCCCAGTCTCTTCTATAAATGGGAAAGTTGGACATGATGACATTTATGAGCCTTGGTTCCCATGACCCTAAAGCATAGTCTGTTTTCTAAAATCACTCCAAGTTCATTAACTGTCTTCTATGATGGTGCCTGCCTCCGTCACCTAAATATTGAGGGATAACTATGTGAAAGGACGTGGAGGGAAATAGCAAAAACTGCAGGGTGTCCCTAAAATCTTAGTGCAGTTTTTAACTTTGATGATGTTTATCCTTCATTCTCGAAGAAGACTATGACATCAAGGAGGATTATGCCAAGCATATAAATTGGATTTGAGTGAAGGGGGCTGTGCTAAGTCACCAATCTCACTTTCTCCTTTCGAGCCATCTATGCCCAATGACCAGATAGGAATCAGGATGACTGGAGATGGCCCCCCATGTGAGGCAATCAGGGTTAAGTGACTTGCCCAAGGTCACACAGCTAGTAAGTGTCAAGCATCTAAGGCCAAATTAGAACCCCCATCCTTCTGACTCCAAGACCAGCGCTCCGTCCACTGTACTACCTAGTTGCCCCCCTCACTCAAAATCCAATTCACATGCTTGTCATACATCTCCTCCCTGATGTCGTGGTCTTTTAACTTTAATTGCTTTAAGGATATCTGTTGAAGCGCCTAATGAAGCAGGAAGTAAGAGCAAGAGGGATGGGGTTTCGGCTTTGTGGTGAGAGGCATTGTGTTGTGTTCAGCAATGGGGCAAGGTATTCTGGGTTAGACCATATCTGCCGTGTTGTGCTCAGTCCTGCACAGCACAGCTTAGGGAGGACATCGGTCAGCCAGAGAACACCCAAAGAAGGGAACTCTGGAGCATGGAGAGAGCCGGAAGAGACCTGAAAGGCTAGAGAGCAAGCAGGACAGTGAAGAGTTTCAGTATTATCATGGGATCATATGAACAAACAAGGGATGTTTTGGTTGGAAAAAGGAAGACTCAGGACAAAAGGATGTGATAGTTGCCTCCTAGTCACTGAACAACAGTCAGGGGGAAGAGAAATGAAATTTGCTCTGTTTACTCAGAAATAATGGGTATAAATGCAGGAAGTAAATGTAGATTTGATGTAAGGGATAACTTCTGAACAAATAATGCAGTCCAAAAATGTAAATGGCTACCTCAGGAGACTATGAGTCCCTTCTCCTGTCCTCTTAGAGGTCTCCCAAAAAAAGGCTTGGTGACCAAGGGTCAGATAACTTGTAGTGGGGATTCCCATTCCATTCAGGTTGATCTAAGTGACCTCTGAGTTAGACAGTCAATTAACAAGTATCCGTGTGACTGAGATGTACCAGTCCTAGATATAAAGGCAAAATGAAAACTTGCTTCTTTTAAGGAGTTTACATTCGTTGAAAGAGACAGCATATTTATATACATATGTACATATCAAAGTTTATATATAAATATAACATTTACAAAATTAATAAAGATGTTTTTAAGAGGAAGAGTATCTAGAGCCAAAGGGATCAGGAAAGACTTCATGCGGAAGGTGACCCATGAAGTAAGGATGGAGAATGATTTGTGCAGAAAAGTGTGAGTTGTACAGAATGATTGCAACAAAGAATGTGGAAAAGGGAGTGAGATATAAGAAGACTGGAAAGAAAAGAAAGAGATTGGTATGAAGATCTTAAAATGTGGTCTTCAAAAGGGAGTTACTTGAGTTTGTTTAGTAAGGGGAAGGGAGGCAAAGTTAGAGAAAAAGAGTCAGAGACAGAATCACAAAGAAAAAAATGATCATTAAGGCATCTTGGCTGTTTTTACTTTTTCATTTTGTAATGCAATGAAGTAAATGGAAGGAAGACCAGAAAAGAGTACAAACAAGCTGTAGATTGAATTTATTGTTGCTGTTGTTGAGTCATTTTTCAGTTATATGACCCATTTGGAGTTTTCTTGGCAAAGATGCTGGAATGTTTTCTCATTTCCTTCTCCAGCTCATTTTCCAGTGGGAAAAGTGAAGACAATGGGTTAAGTGACCAGGGTAACCCAACTAGCAAGTGTCTGAGATCAGATTTGAACTCATGAAGATGAGTCTTCCTGACTCCAGGTCCAGCACTCTATCTGCCATGCCTTTTAGTTGTTAAATTTATTATGTATTCATGCAAAGAAAAACACAATAATGTCCTTAAAAAATCTGTATGCTATGATGTTCACTAAGTTAAGAATGGAAATTAAAATTTAGCAATAATTCCCCAGTAAGGTGACATTTTGGAATGAATGGTAGATAGATGAATGAATGAATGAGTCGATGGATTAAAAAGTCATTTATTAAATGTTGGGTTGTTTGTTTTTTATGTTTAAGGCACTATGCTAAGAGCTAGGGAGTGGAAAGACAAAAAACCAGAGGCAGTCCTTGCCTCCAAAGAGATTGCGGTCTAATAGGAGGCTACAATGGAAGGAGCGGTAGCTATGAAGGACGACTTTGGTCCTCTAAGCTACAAAGATGGGATTTTAGAAGAGAACAAGTAGGAAGCCCCTAATAGTCTCATGGTTCTGGAATTCACTTTTCTGGAATGTATGGCACAAAAGCCAATAGAGGGCAGCAGCAACCCATTGATCCAGAAGAAAAAGTGGGCCTTTTTGCTCAAATCTAACAATTTCTCCTCAACCATGGATGTCTTGGCCCCTGCATCCTTGTAGCAGAAGAAATCTCACTAGGCTGGAGGAGGCAAATTTCTTATCCACTTAGCTGTCTTGGAACCAAAAGTGTCCCCGACAGTTCCATCTTTATCTAAAAAGAACAAAACAACAAATATAGAGACCATATCGAAATGGGAAAAAGGGAACGAGTCAGAGCTTCTTTCATATACATCAAGTCCACGTCTAATCTAATAAAATGAAGTCACAAGTTGGAGGTCAGTGATCCAACCTTAACTGAGACATTGGAAATTACTTGATTGCCGATTTCTAAGTTCCTAGCTCAAAGCAGGGAGAATCCTTTGCTTCTGGAATAGTCTTTCAGCTCTTCTCAGGGTTTTTTAAAATGCTAACTATCCAGTCTGAGTCTTGATTAGGCTTGATGGGCTCCTGAAGGCAATCTTGGAGACTGACAGAGACCCCCTCCAGCTGCCGAAGGCTCCCATCAAAGGTTGAACACTGAATGCATGGTGTCATACAGATGGTGACTCCAAGGAGTGAGGCCTGCCACTTGCAGCATGGAGATTGGCATCCGCTGCTGAGGTCGGGTGGCATAAGATTGCTTTAATATGACTGGCACCTACCAATTCAGTTCACATTGTTTGTGACAGGGTGTCATTCCCCCACTTGTCTCAGATGAATGAATTTCCAAAGCACATAAACACACTTCTCAAAAAAGGGGGGGGGAGGAAAGAAAAGAAAAACATATGGATCCATGCCGAGTACTGTGAGTTTGCTTTTTTGCTGCAAAATAAATCATATTCTAAAATCAGAACATAAATAAATGGGTGGGGGGGGGTGGAGGAGTGAGTTACGGCTCGATTTGGAGTCAAACGAGTCTGGTTTAACTCCTAGAGCTACTACTTACTGTCCATTGCCTTATCGGCAAGTGTCTGAATAACCTCTCAACTCTATCAGCTCTAGTTTCACTATCCAAAGACCCTGACCCAACGATTAACACTAAACCAGCTAAACAATTCTGCTTACCATTGTTCCAGGAGACAGACTCCTTCAACTGGGGAGATAGGAGAGAGTCTGGAAGAGAAAACAATCTAGGAACTCATATTCATGTTAGAATCCCAGCTTTACTATGATTGTTCAATTCAATAAACATTCATCAAGAAGCCAAATATGTACAAGAAGACACTGCTAGGCACCAGAGATACAGAGGAAATGTACTTAAACTTAGAGAAAGAGCAAGGCACTTTGACTTCTCCCTGTCTCAGCTTGCTCATCCAAGAAATGGGTAGATGGAATAAGCTGCTGACATGCTGTTCAACCTGCTCCTTTCCTAGATGAGCAAATTAAATCTCAAAGGTTGAGTGACTATGATCTCTTACTTTGATGTATAAAATGGGGGTGATAATGTTTGTACTATTCATTCATTGCAATCCAACCATATTTATTCAACATCTATTCAGGAATAACATAAATGAATGAATAAATATGTGGGAAAAATGTATTATGTAGTTTGTATGTGCAAGACCTCTGTATGTGCCGAGAGCTAAGGACAGAAAGACCAAAAAGTCTTCCTTCAAGGACCTTACATTCTAAATGGAGGAGACAGTAGAAAGAGTAGTGGTCAGGAAAGGTCACTTTTGTCCTTAAGAAGATACAAAGAAGCTAATTTCATAAATATTTTGTTCATTTTTCCAACTTCATGCAAAGATAGTTTTCAGTCATTTTTTCTAAGACTTTGAGGTTCACATTTCTCTCCCTCCCTCCTTTCCTTCCCCACTTTCCCTGATAGATAGTAATCTAATGTAGGTTATACCTGTATAACGAGTATCCATGTCCATCATGTCGTGAAAAGAAGAATCAAATCAAAAAGGGGAAAAGACATTAGAGAGAAAAAACATAATACTTCAGACAACTTTTAAAAATTGACAATAGTAAACTTTGGTCTGCATTTAAACTCCATAGTTCCTTTTCTGAATATGGATAGAATTTTCCATCACTGGTCTTTTAGAGTTGTCTTTGATTATTGTATTGCTGGAATGAATATGAAGGATGGTGATTTTAGAAGAGAATATCAGGAAGAGAGAAAGCTGGGCAACTTGGAAAGGCAACATGTCCATGTCTCCAGTCGTCTCTCTGATACCGTCCGTTGCAAAGTATCTATGTTGATGATAGAACTCCTATCCTGGGTGATGAAATCATAAATCTGGACCTGTCCCAAAATATACCAGGCAGTGAAGGCCCAGACAGACACAGAAGAATCTGCTGGGGATTCAAGCTAGGAACTTTGGTGGAAATTACCGAATCTTTCTGAGCTCTAATTTCTCCTCTGTAAAATGAGCAGATAGATCTCCAAAGTCCCTTCCAAGTTCTAAATTCTGTTATTTTTAACTGATCCCATTGGTTTCATTGGTGATGAGACTTGCTAAAGAGGAACTTTCTCTGCCCATGAAGCTAGAAACATCCTTTGAAACGTAAACCCTTAGAGAGTTGTCTAGGACACTGAGAGGTTAAATGTGTGGTCAGACACACAGCTGCTCTGAGTCAGAGGCAGGCCTAGAACTCAGATCTACCTACGGCCAAGGTCGATAACAGCGCTTTATAACAGACTGACCTATAATCTAGAAAGCAATAATACTTATGCTGTTCAGTTTATTCCAACCCAGAAAACATGCATTAAGCATCTACGGTAGGCAGGCATTAGAGAGACCTTGCATTCAAGAAATTTCCAAGCTCCTGGAATTGATTCACCTATCTACCTCATAGGGGTGGTTTTACCAAACTGTGATATGCCAAGTTAACATGAACGGTTACCGTTACTATGTCTGTTATTGTTTAGTATTATTCTTATATGGGAACAGTAGAGACAGGAAAGAGGCTTGGAAAGTTGGGCTTCTTAAGTTGTGGGCTCATGTGAGATGGGATCTCCAGGCACCAACTTGACTGTCATCTCTACAGGTCAGCCAGTACACTTTTGCCATGTGCAGCTACCGAGAGAAAAAGGCCGAACCTCAGGAACTTCTGCAGCTGGATGGCTACACCGTAGACTACACTGACCCCCAACCAGGTATCCCATTAGTTACCAAGGAAATGGTTCTTCTTCCCAGAGTCACACAGAAAGATTAAATGTAGCTCAAAATGACTTCTGATTTTTTCTAAAAGTAATACTCCAATTTAAAATACACATTCATGCATATATGTTTATATGTATATATACATATATATATAAATCCATACATTTGCCACTACAAGTCTTTATAATGATATAGATGCATGTGTATATTCAGGCACAAATGAAGTAAGTCTTGATCCACTTATCAAATATACCCATCTAAACCATATAACACAGGTCAGAAAACCCCCAAAAAATAGCATCCCCACACATTTTACATTGATCATCACTACATTCTCAAGAAGAAAGAATTTTAAATGGGGGGAGACTTTTAAAGCAAGAGACTCATTTAACCCTCTTTAATTCCCTTTGTAACTGAAAAAAAACCAATGTGAAATGGGAGCCTTTGAGGGGGAAGTTTTATATTTGTAAGTTGTATTTTTCTCCTACCCTCCCCCAAATGTAATCTTTCCAAAAACCCAGTAGAAATCAGTCTTCAGCATCCTAGACTTTGGGGGGTGGGTGGGGGGTGGGGGATCATTTCAGCATATTAATGAGCAACAAGCACCAACAGCCCTCTCCCAGAAAAGTTATTTTCTTATGCCAAATCTACATGAGGCAAGCATTTCCAACCATACTGTAGTATTTGGCCCAAAACCTTTTTTCCTCCTCCCATACTGCTCTTCCACATGCAATAAAATAAGCATAAAAGAAAGACGAGCTCAAGGAAAGACTGGGTGTGAACCTGATAAGGTATAGACTAGCCCAAAGTACCATGGTGGCAGAGAAATTCATTTTCCCGGTGTTCGAACCCATCCTAAGAGTCCGTGACTCACTTTACTCCACTCTCCAATGAGTAATTCTACACACTGACACTACACAAAGACAGGACTGGCTTCATTAGGCATTAATTAAATGCTCTAGTTGGGAGCCTCCTGTTCTTACAAGTGTGCTTCCTGGCTTTTTCACAAAATGGTTCGTTAAATTGGCCCTCACATTGGCAGGTGCAAGTTTGTTTTCTTCCCCAACATTGGCTTACCCTCAGATAAAAATGGGCCCAGTCTTTCCTTGTTGCTACCCTGTGAGAGCCATGTAAAATCATGGAGAAAATGAGTCAAAAAGTGGACCAGGCAAAGTATGGGCTTTGTTCTAAAAGTTAAACCAAAATCACTTTGTCATGATAGCTTTTCTAAATTGAGTCCTTGGAAGACCAAAAAACCTCAACCTACATGTTGGCCATGCTGATGGGTATTCTCTTTTATGACAGAAATCCCATTTTTCATGAAAAAAGCAGTGTTTAGCAACAAAAATATTAATATTAATACTAATATTATCAAAATATTAAATATAATAACTCATTTAAAAAGCAATGCTGATTTTATTACAGTATAATTTCCACCATCACAACCCCTGAAAGAAAATAGGATTGGATTCTTGATACTCCACAACATAAATTCAAAGTAAAACAAGTTGGTATGTTGTATTCCTTTCTCAATGGATACAATCCTTGCCTTCTTGCCTTGCCTCATTATAATTTTAAGGAAATCTCAGTAGCCTTTAAAAATGGGAATGAAAAAAAATTGCCAGAATCAACCCATTTCATTACAGATAAAAGCATTAACTAGCATTTACTATTATATATTAGCCACTGATTAAGCATTGAGGATACAGAGAAAGGCAAATACAGTGCCTGCCCTCAAGAAGCTCCATCTGTTGAAGGACATAAGTAGATAGAGAGCCACAAGATATATACAGAGTAGATAGAACATAACTGGAGAGAGAGAGAGAGAGAGAGAGAGAGAGAGAGAGAGAGAGAGAGAGAGAGAGAGAGAGAGAGAGAGAGAGAGAGAGAAAAGCTAGAGCAGCTAGAGGAAGACTTAAGGAGAACAAGAATGTTTATATATTTTTTCACTTCTCACAGGCAGATCCGACAACTTCCAGAGAACCTTTAGCAATGTCCCCAAGGACCTAACTCAAAGTGGGTTATAAATGGGGGAGGAAAATTAATGCAAGTAGTTTCTTCATCCCACCTCTCTTTAGAAGACATTATAATCAGTGGTCCAGTGCCAAAATGGTTAGGCTTCAACAGTCTTCCACTGCTGAAAATAGTCTACCAGCCATGGTGTCTGGGGCCTCTAGGAATATGCACTCTGGGCTTTATCCATCTTTATCCAACTTTCCATCATACCAGTCCTCTTCTCCCATTGGTGTGTTCCTCCAGGGACTACTGTTTTGAGGACGACTCAAGGCTGGCCGATCTTCATTCACCTTTTACCTGTGCTCCCATATTTCAGATTTCAGTGTCTTACTTTCCAAACCCCTTTGAGTTTACTTTTTTTACTTTGTTTGCCCTATTAGAAAGTAAGCTCCTTGAAAGCAAGGACTAACATTCTTGTTGCTTTTCTTCTTATCTCCAGCTCTTACCACAGTATTTGGTTCATAGTAAGATCTCAAGAAATGCTTATTGACTTGTTAGGGTCCTATTCACATCTAAATAAGGAATCAAGAAGGAATTAAATGTCTTTCAACTTCATATTCGTCTTGCCCTAATTTTCTAATGCTGAATGATACACTATAGAAAGCTAACATTGACACAGTCATATCTCTACAACCAGAAGGATACACTGATTGCACCAATGTCTGGGAAGAATGTCATGAGCAAGACCATTTCTCGGTGTGTTACTTTTGAGGACAAGATATGGAAGAGACCCAATCCCATCCAGCTATTGTCTAATCTCATTCCAGGTCTGGAGGGTGGTCGAGCCTTCTTCAATGCAGTCAAAGAAGGAGACACAGTGATTTTTGCCAGCGATGATGAACAAGACCGGATCCTATGGGTCCAAGCCATGTACCGGGCCACTGGCCAGTCCCACAAGCCCGTACCCCCAACTCAAGTTCAAAAGCTCAATGCCAAGGGAGGAAACGTACCTCAGCTAGATGCACCAATCTCTCAATTTTGTAAGTAACTAAATTGTCTTAGGATGTAACTCTCTAATACAAGATTTTCCCCTATGAAGTCAAATCAAGCTCAAAAGACCAGGTTAAATTAGCTTCTTAAAAAAAATCATTTTATGGGTTCTAAAGTATTTTAAAGTAAAGATATATCAAGCATGTTTGCTGAAAATATGAGTTGGGGAAGTTGGAATGGAATAATTGATGAATGAGATTTTAAAATGCAATACTTGATATATTTTTTAAAAGACTGAACAGTACATGGAATATTTATGCAGGTTTTAAGAGTTAAGGTGAGAAAGAAACAGAGTTAGAGGCAATACGTAGGATGGTAAATCATAGCCAGCCAGCCATTTGTCTTCCTTTGATTGCCTCAAATAAAGTGTGTGATTTCTTTACGTGCTTTATTCCTTCCTATTAATGTTCCTTTATAAATAGGGCTTCATTTGAAACCAATTAAAAATCTGCCATTAAGAATAACTTAAAAATAAAATAAGACATTATCACATGCAGTGAAAAAAAAGCATTTGTGCCTTAAATTTCCATCCTGGGCTACGCAATAAATAAACTCAGATTCAAAATTACAATAGTCTCCTTAAACAACCCCAGTTAGTGTTTTCAGCATCCTGTTCTCTTTTTTCCTGGCTATTTCTGTCTTTCAACCCTTACCAGTATCTTCTTAATAGAGAGGTAGTTAGGTAAACCTAGGTAATTATTGGCCTAAGATCCAAGGATACTGAAGTACTAGATTTGACCTTGTGTGGTCTTGGGCTAATGAATTTCACTTGCCTAAACTTTGGTTTACTCATCTATAAGACTATAGGCTCAGAGAATAATAAATTTAGAGCTGGAAGGGGCCTTAGTCCAACGTCCACCCTTTACAGATAAGAAAATTGAGGCCCAGAGAGGCCAGGAGAGTTGTCTAAGGTAAGAGGTCACACTGATATAGCATTTTAGATTACAAAATGCAGCACTATAGAGTGGAAAGTTCAATGACATTGGGGTTATAATCCTGCCTGCTTAACTTTAGGCAGGTTACTTCTCCTCTCTGGGTTTCAGTTTCCTCATCTGTAAAATAAGAGGATTGGACTTAGATGCTGTCTCTGAGGTCCTTTCCAGCTCTAAAGACATAAAGCCTATGAACTCTGTAAAAAATATGGAATTGAACCCAGATACTTTGTCCATAAAACTACCTTCCTTTTCCATTGCTCTATGGGTTTCTCTCTAAGGACAGCTTTGCCTCTAACCATTCAGTGACTTTCCTTTTGGCAGCTTTCAACTTCTATTTAAAGGGTCAGAAAAAGTCATTTATGTATCGAAAACTTTTGGGTTTTTTTTTTTATCCAACCTACAAATTTAATTGGTGTAAGGAACTTCTAGGGAGGATACTCCTTCTACCAATGAAGCTGCAATTTTTGGTCTACACAAGTTGTTCAAGGAACTGAGAAAATTCAGGGTCACACAACCCTTATTGGCTCTTTTCCCATCATGTCACGCTACCTTAATCTGTTGATGAAGATGAGGATGATGATAATGGTGATGATGATGATGGTGATGGTGATGGTGCAACTGCAAACGAAATGGAAACATAAAACATAAAATAAGAAATGATTTATGACTAAAGAGACAAACTCAACACATTGCTCAGATGTTCTGCTATACTTTCTCCTCCATCAGTATATAAAAAGTCATAAAGTGAAATGGAATTTCAAAATGTATGACATATTAAAAAAGCCCATAGAAGATTCATTTTTTTCCTTAAAGAAATCATTTTTCCCCCTTGAGACCTCAGTATTCCCATCTGGAAAGGGGTAGAGATGAGGCAATACAAGATTTCTTTCTAGGTCTAAAATGTATTGAGTTGCTTAATCGTTTCAGTCATGTCTGACTCTGTGATCCCATTTGGGATTTTCTCAACAGATATTGGACTAATTTATCATTTTTTCCCTCAGTTTATTTTACAAATGAGAAAACTGAGGAATTCAGGGTTAAGTTATTTGACCTGGGTCACACAATTAGTGTCTGGGGCCAAATTTAAACTCAGAAAGATGAGTCTTGATATGAGTCCTGGCACTCTATCCACTGAGCCACAAAGTTGCCCTAAAATTATATGACATTCCTCACAAAAGCTTATGTAATATGACACAAGTGGCAAAGTTTAATGATAATTTTAATACTATATGGGTAGTATATAATATATATTAACATATTCAATATATATTATGTATAATGATTATAATAATAATATTATGTATAACACTATATAATCAATATACAATTTAATAATACATGATCAAGACTGTGGTAATAGTAATTCTTTTCAGGAACAAAAACAAGGTGACTGAAGTCCTTTCCTGCTTGGAAACTCAGTGGTTCTTTGTTTACACAGTTCTTCATGTTCCTTTATCCTTTTATCTTCACAGAAACTCAGTGAGGTCAGCAGGGCAGATAGCATTTACCCATTTTATAGATAACTAAACTGAGACCCAGGTGTGTGTTTGCAGTGCCCTTGCCCAAAGTTACATAGCTCATAATTGGGAAAGCTGGAATAAGAACCTTGGTTTTCAGACCCCTCATCCAATGTTCTTTCTTCTAATTACTTGAAAATAAGAGTAGGAGAGAATCCTTTTAGAGACAGTTTAGGGGAATGCATTACCTCAAATAGCTCAGGCTACTTACTGCCCTTCTCTGACCCATCTATAAAATGATGGAGTTAGACTCGGCTCTTCTTAAGTCCCTTCCAACTCTCTATGATCCCCTGATAATTCAGTCATTAACCTGTATGGTTTAATATGAGGTCTTTGAAAAAATACATTTGAGTTTTTTTTTTATATATAGCAAAAGGTCCTCAGACAATTCTCCTTATTTGAGCACTGAGCATTTGTGATGAGGAGGCTGAGGAGGAGGAGAGGAAGGGATACAGTCTGGACTCAGGAGAAGCAAGATTCAATCCTAATGTCTCACGAACAGTTTATAACCTAGAGAGCATTTGATAAATGAGGGTCAAGTGGAATTATTTCTCTATAGCAAATACGTAGGAACACATCACCTAGACTCAGTTAATAAGGGAGGTATTTACTAAGAATTGTACTTCACTCTCTTTAAGGAGTATAGGAAGAATATTCAGACAATCTCTCTTGAGAAGTATTGTCCTGTGAGGTAAATAGTAAGAGCACTATTGTTATTATTCCCATTTTACAGATAAGATAACTGAGGCTCATAAACCTATCTAGGGTCCCCAAAGCTGGGTCGAAATTTAAATTCACAAATACAGCTTCCAGGGAACTTTCCAGTATTTCATGTGTCTCTTAGCTACTAACGCATAATACAACTATGTCATTATGACTGTAAAATTTGAGTACAAGTCCAGCTTCATATAATTATTAGTGAGGTGACCCTGGGTAAATCACGTGATTTCTGTCTGCCTCAGTTTCCCCCTATCTAAAAGAAGCGCCAATCTCCCAGAATTATTGTGAGAATCAAGAGATAAAAATATAAAACACTTTGAAAACCTTAAAACTCTATATGAATACTAGATATATGATTTTATTTTATTATCATTATAACTGTAACGGGTGTTCATATAAGTCTGAATCAAATTGGTAAATTCAAGTGTTATACTTGAGTTCAATCAGTTTCCTAAATATAAGGAAGGTTTAAGAGAGTGTGTGACCAGACAACAGGCCATACATTTTAATACATGTTTAGCAGGCTGCAACATAAATATATGTTAACATCATCGAGAAGGCTGCTGCCACTATCTTAAGCTACAATGAGAAGCCACAACTTCCATTCTGCCCTATGCAGACATTGTCTGGTACATGAGGTTCAGTTTGGGATGCTACATTTGAAGAAGGTCATTGTTGAGCCAGTGCTTATCCAGCAAAGGGCAAACAAAATGGCAAGGAAACTCAAAAATGATGATATATGAGGATCAGTCGCAGGAAATGAAGGTCATTAGCCTGCACATTAGAAGTCTCAATGAAGGGCATGACAATTACCTTCAATCTGGAAGATGGAGTAGAGTATTCCACTCAGCACTAGAGGAAAGAATAGGGAGAAATGAGAAAAAGTTTCAAAGAGTCAACATTAGACTTAATTTAAGGAAAATTGTTTAATTATTAGAACCATCTATTAATAGAGAGGGGTGCCTTGGAAGTTTGTGGTTCTTTCTTATTCATGAGCACTTGCCAGGTACTATGTAGAGAATATTTCCTATTCTGGTTTAGATTGCATTAGATGACCCCTAAGACCCCCTTCCAAATTTGAGATTCTTTTAAAAAAAGTTTTTAATTTATTTAAAACAATGGAATTAAGTGACTAGTCCAAGGTCACCCTGCAATTATTAAGTGTCTGAGGTCAAATTTGAACTCAGGTCTTTCTGACTCCAGGGCCAGTGCTCTATCCATTGTGCCACCTAGCTGCCCCAAAATTTGAGATGCTTTAGCATTCTGTAGAATATTAAGGAATTGGCTCAGAAAACACTTAATGGAGTAAATGGCCTTGAAACTGGGCTAGAGGAAATCCATACTGGGCTTCATATATTTCATATACTATTGCTTCCCTTCCTACTAAATTGCACAGTTTTCTATTCATAGTTAAATTAAAATGATTTTTTTGCCTTTCTGTGGTTCTTCCCTAATAAAATAGCAAAGTTCAGTTGGGTTCTGAAGGTTTTTCATAGGGTTCCTTAACATTATTTGAATGAATTAGAAGTGATCAGATTCTATCCACATGTATTTACATAGTTTAGGCAAATAAAACATTTGATCTCCTTTCTTCCAGGCAGAATCTTATGTAAATCATATCAGAAATGGGCATCTTCAAGTTGCACATTGGATAGCCCATAAGAACCTCATAAAACTCAGAACTTATCCAGCCAGAGGTGGGAGTAGGAAAGAAGGATGATCATGAAGATGGAATGTTATGTCTTTTTTTTTTTTGCAAGGCAAATGGGGTTAAGTGGCTTGCCCAAGGCCACACAGCTAAGTAATTATTAAGTGTCTGAGACTGGATTTGAACCCAGATACTCCTGACTCCAGGGCCGGTGCTTTATCCACTATGCCACCTAGCCACCCTGAATGTTATGTCTTAACATATTTTTTTCAATGCTTTGATCAGTTTTGCTGAATTTTTTTCTTTTTTTAAAAAAAATAGACTTTGTTATAAAGGATGACACTCTGAAAAGGGAATAAATATGAGTAATATAGAAACAAAAGATGTCAATAAAATCCATTTTAAAATAGGATATAAAGAACAAAGAAAGGCTATTTGCCCTATACAGTTTAACAAATAAAACCTACTATGTATAGCTTCTGTGCTAAGTACTGTGCTGAGTGTTGTGCTAAGGGGAATTAATTTCACCCATTTAGGAAAAAATCCTTCTTGTTCAAAAAGAACCATTGGGAATTTGAATGGACAGTATGCCAAGGATTACTGAATCTCTTACCATAATTTGCAAAATACAACTAAATGAGTGAAGGCACAAGTTCCCAGGATTCTTCTGAAATGATCATCTTCTCCATGTTGCTCTTATGGTCATTAAGAGAACTGAGATAAAACTGTGGCATTGCCATTTGGGTGAATGCTTCCAGATTGTCTAAATTAGAATCGTTGCATGGAGAAGTGGAAAATGAGCTAGTTTTTAAGACTTGGGTACGCTCCTCGGATTTGTCACTTGCTGACTGGATGACCTTGAGTAGGCTAACACAAACAGGAATTAGTAAGGCACCTACTCCGTTTAAATCACCCTGCTAAGATCTGAAAATACAAAGATGAAGAATGACAGTCCCTTCCCCGAGGGAGAGAGCCTGCTGGTACCAAGTGACTTCACTCCTCCAGGCCCCATCTTCCAGAAAAATGATAGGGTTAAACTAGGTCATTGATCAACTTAAAGCTAAAAGGAATCTTAGAGTATAAATTTCCCTCTCATTTTGCAGATGAAGAAAAAGACATAGAGTTTTAGTAACTAGCTCAAAATCATATGGCAACAGTCGTAACTGCCAGGGGAATTATTCGAACTCAGATCTTCTGATTTCAAGGAAAGGATCCTATCCACTATGTCATATCTGTCTCACAGGTCTCTTCTAACTATATAACTCTCTGTGTCATTCCTAGCATACCAGTTAGTGTATTTGTTAATCTTTGTTTTTCGGCCATTAAGCCTGGGTGAGAAGGCTCATGTAATTTAATCAATGTTGAAAATTTCCAGGGTCAAAACTTTCTCCACTGATGAAAATAGTTAAATTTCTATAACCTAATATATGAACACTGACCAAGCTACCCAATGACTATATGACTTGCTAAAGTTAGCATAGTATTTTGAAAAGATCACAGAATTTGAATGGAAAGGAACTGGGTTCAGATTGTGCTTCTACCATTTGTTGTCTATATGAGCAAATCTCTCTTGGCCTGTTTCCCCATCTGTAAAATGAGGACATTGGATTAACTGATCTTTTGGGCCTTGATAATTTTAAAGATAGGATCCTTGGAAGTCACGTGCTCATGGTCCCAAAACATGGTAAACTCCGATTCTCCTGACCTAAAAGCTGATCTTCTATCTACCAAGAAATCCAATTCAATCAATAATTATTAAGTATTCATTTTGTTCCAAGCTCAGTGGTATTGCTATGGATACAATCAATAAAAAGACCATCCCTGTCCCCAAGGACCTCACAGTTTAAGGCAGGAGGGAAAACACCCAGAGTAGGGACAGAGCAACAAATGCAAAGTGGAATGAGACAAAATTGATTCTGTCCTCTATAAAGGAAGGCATGAGGAGGAGTTTAGCACTCCACCCTCCAGTCTGCCAATCAGAGGAGGCTGAGGAAGATGGAGTCAGATAAGGCTTGAGTTAGCAGAATAGTGGGAGATTGCAGATTAGGAGATAGATGGTGATTGTTCAGTGTTTTCAGTGCTATCTGTCTCTTCATGTTTTGATGCCATTTGGAGTTTTCTTGGCAGAGAAACTGGAGTGGTTTGCCATTTCTTTCTCCAGGTCATTTTCTAGATGAGAAAACTGAGGCAAATGGTATAAAGTGACTTGCCCAGGTAAGAGTCTAAAATCAGATTTGAATAGGGCTCTCTGACTCAAGACCCTTCTCTATCCACAGTTCCAACTATAGATAGAGCAAATATTTATTAAGTGATTACTATGGGCCAAGCACCATAGACTTCAAAAGTCCCTGACCATCTATTTTAGAAGGATATTGTTTGGGAAACATGTATGAATTGAAAAGCTAGATGTGCCAAACCATAGGACATAGTAAGAGTTTACCATCTTGTAGAGTGCCCTAACTAATAAAGAATGAAGATGCAAGAATTTTATCTATGTATAATAAACTAGTTTAAAGACCTCTGGCTTTAGCTTCCAAAGGCTCAGGGTTTGAATCTTTGCTCTGCAACATGTTTTTTATTTTTTTCATTTCTCTGGGTCTCAGCTTCAAATTAAAAGAAAGCAAATTGGCTTTCCCTTTATTAGATCAACTTCCCATCAAGACTGGACAAGTGATATTTGTTCCCAAAGCATATATCACTCCCCTGTTCCAGGAACTCCAGTGGCTCCTTTTGCTTCTGGGGCATGCTCCTTACTTGCCATTCCACAGATCCTTCTCCATCCTATAGTCTAGGTCAAGGCCTTCCATCTCCTGCCTTCATGCCTTTGCAAACTGTCTCTTACAGTTCGAAAGTCTTCCCTCTTTACCAGTCCCCCATATCAAACACCTAGCTTCCTTCAAGGTAAGGCTTAGGGTCCATCCCCTATACAAAGTCTTACCTGATCTCTCACTAGTTCTTGCTTCCCTCAAGCTCCCAAATCACCTTTTATATATTTTCCAGATGTTTTCTTCTAACTTAACATGTGTATGTATTGTGTCCACATTAGAATATAAGCTCCTTGAAGGTAGGGGTCTTTCATTTCTATTGATGTACTGATGTAAATTGCTATTGACATGTAAGAATATCAACTAAAAATAGCACATTGATGACTCAATCAGCAGATATTTATTAGTTGGTTATCAAGTATTTATTAAGAGATAGCAATGTGATGCTATACTGGGAATGCAAAGAAATGATTCCTGCCCTCAAGGAGCTTCTATTCTAAAGAATAGACAACTAGGTAAATTCAAGCTGCACACAAAGTAAATGAGAGGTATTCTGAGCAGTGGGTGAGATTTTAGTTAAGTATTGGAGGAAGGGGGCGGCTAGGTTGCGCAGTGGATAGAGCACCAGCCCTGGAGTCAGGAGTACCTGAGTTCAAATCTAGTCTCAGACACTTAGTAATTACCTAGCTGTGTGGCCTTGGGCAAGCCACTTAACCCCATTGCCTTGTTAAAAAAAAAAAACTAAGAAAAAGTATTGAAGGAAGGTAGGAAAGGACACCATGAGGAGATAGCGCATTCCAGGTATGGAGAGGGCAGTAACTGAAAATACATGGAAGCAGAAAATGAGTTCTCATGTTTGACAGTCTACCAATAGACCAGTGTTGTGGGAACATGGAAGATGTGAAGTTAAATAAAGTTTAAGAAGATTGGAAAGGTAGGAAAAGGACAGGTTACCCACAGCTTTAAAATCCAAACAGAATTTTCCATTTGGTCCTGAAGTTAATGGGGGGGGGGGGGGTAGGGGTGGGTATTGGAGCTCACTGAGCAAGGGAATGATATCTTGGTAAAGATACTGGAGTGGTATATCATTTCCTTCTCATTTTACAAATCAGAAAGCTGAGGCAAACAGGTTAAATGACTTGCCTGCGATGGCACAGCAAGTAAGTGTCTGAAACTGGTTTTGAACCTGGAAAGATGAGTTTTCTTGATTCCAGGTTCAACACTCTAACCATTGTGCCATCTAACTTCCTCCTATCCTTTAGAAAAATCACCCTGGGGTCATCTAGGTGGTAAAGTGGATAGAGCAGTGGCCCTGGAGTCAGGAAGACCGAGCTCAAATCTGTCCCCAGGCACTTAATAATCACTTAGCTGTGTGACCTTGGACAAGTCACTTAACCCCACTGCCTTGCCAAAAAAGCACCCTGGCAGGTGAATAGAGGTTGGATCAGAATGGGCAAAAACTAGAGTCAGGACAGGAGTTAGAAGACGGTTGTAATAGTCCAAGGAAGAAGCAATAAAAGTCTGAACTAGGATTTAGGCTGTGGAAGAGATCATTCATAGGAAAGATTTTGTGAAGGTAAGGACTCTAAGAAAAGCTATGGTATCAGATTGGCTATATGTAGTGAATGAGAGAGAATTGAGGATTATAGCTAAGGCTGAATGTCTGGGTGCCAAGGAGGATGGTAGACCCCTCTACCCCCTGCCAACAGCAAGAGGGAAGCTCAGAAAAAGGAAGGGATAGAAGAAGAAGATATCGAGATATTGAGATAGTGAGTTTGAGATGCCTCTAGGATATCCAGTTTGAAATGTTGAAAAGTCAGTTGAGTTGATGATGGGGGACTATGCCTCAGCAGAGAGACTGAGGCTGGCTACTTTAGTCTGGGATTCATCTTCATGGAGATGATCATTGAAAATATGGGAATTGACAAAATAACTAAATGAAACATTATGGAGAGAGAGGAAAAAGGGGCCCAAAAAGATCCATGAGAGAAACCATGGATGAAGAAGCAGCAAAGGACACTAAGAAGGGGTGGTCGTTCAGATCTGTGCCTTTTGATCAATTCAAGGAGGAGGGGGAGGAAAGCCAGGAGAAGTAGAGAAGGACCTAGAAATTCGAAGGCATCCACATGAAGAATTCCTGCAGTGCAAACATCCTCAGCCAAAACATGGGACCAATGATCCTCCGAACTGGGAAGGATCTCAGCACACTTCCAGTACAGCCTGCAGCCATCAAGATGCTTCTGGCAAAACTCTCCAATGCTAACCAATGAGATTAAAATATAATGAGGAAATGTTTGTCAAAATTTTAAAAATATGATACAACATAGATAATATTAATTTCTGGTTTTTTAAGTCAACATGTGACCCACAGAGATCCATTTCTATTTGAGTTTGACTTTGGCCTGGACTTTGGCCACCTCATTCTCCAGATGAAAGAGAGAGTCCAGGACTTGCCCAGATTGGCACAGGAAATAAAATCTCAGAGCTCTGATTTGGATCCAGGCTTTTTGATGAAGATTCTTAATTCCTCTGAAACCTAAAGTATTATGAGTCACCCTGAAATGGTGAATGACTTGTCTGTGGTAAGATAGATAGTGTCACATAGAACAGGTCTTTCTAGCTCCAAGGTGGGACCTTTACTAGTATGAGTAGTATTAAATAAATTACCATTTAGCATAGGTTATTCAATTAAACCCTCTATATTATTAAGGGTCTTAAAGTCATGAAATATTTTAAAGTTGGAAGGGATCTCACAGATTACCTAATCTAGCCCCTTAATTGTACAGGGAACTGAGACTCAGAAGTTTGATTTCAGAAATCACAAAAATGTACCCCTTAAAATGTAAAAATGAAATAACTTTTGGTATCATTGAATAATTAATTAGCTACGTAGTCAAGTAATTGAGCAAATAACAAGACCCTAAATTGTCAAAAATTATGATCATTTGCTATCAGACCTAAAACATCAAACCCAAGAAAATCAAGTATTGCATTTTAAAAAGGTTTCCTTGTCCAGCAAAAAGGTAAGAGTCATTGTTAACCACTTAAATCTAGTCTGTCTGTCTCTCTCTCTCTCTCTCTCTCTCTCTCTCTCTCTCTCTCTCTCTTCCTCTTTCCCCCCTTCCCCATTCCCATTGCTTCTTTTACAAATAGTCTTCCTGGTAGTGCAATTCTTGCTAGTGAGTGATTTTTCTAGAATGATACATTGCAGTAACAAATTTACAACTGCTTTGCTATTATTATTGTTATTATTACTTTCACAGAGGTAGTAAGCAGCCTAGAGAAGGTAGTAATTTTCTTGGTGAGGAAACAGCAACAAACACTCCAGTCTTGTCATGTATGTTCACCAGAGGTTTGAGAACATCAAATCATGCAGTCAGGGTATTTGGGAGCAAGACTGAATTCATTGGGTGCCTACTTAATTTGGCTTCACAGGCTTCTGTAGGCAGATTTTGTTCTCTGACCTCATGACTGCATAATAGTGTTCACCTGAAAAACCTATAGACAATCTCAGGAAGAGTGGAGTGAAATATTACTATGCAATTTCAATGCTGAAAAAATAGATCCTGCTATTCCTTATTTTGTGTGGGACTCAACAAACCCTTTTATTTGGGTTGCGTAGATCTTAAAAATGTGCTGTTTTGATATATATTTTTTCTTCTTTGCTGCAATTAAAAAAGCAAAAGAATTCCAAACCGCAAATGGTTTCTTTTCTTTTTGTTTGGGGTGTGGTTTTGTTTAGGATATTTTTTGCCCTAGACAATTAATGGCATTGTTCCATTTTTATACATGATTGGCGTTTTCGTAGAAATGGATTTCCAGAACTGTAGATAACAGGTCTGTCATGATTTATATTCCCCTTTGGCAATATTAAACATCCTCAAAGTGGCTACTTGCCCTTATATTTATCTTCTCTCTATTAGTGTTATATAAAACTGAAAATTATACCCTTAGTTATCATTTTTTCAGGAGGGGCAAAAAAATGGCTTCTTTTTAACTTGAAAATGGGTCAGGGAACATTGAACAGAGCCCGGTTATATATATATATATATTTTTTTTTTCATTTTTAATGTCTGTTTCTGGCTAATAACTGTTAAGCCCATCATATGCCAACAATTGGATGTCTTTGAGAATTGTATTATATGTTCCACCCTGATAATCAGCTGGGATGATTATTTCCCTAATTGGTTTTTTAAAAAATTTGTTTGTTTGTTTGTTTCCAACAGTTAGGATTTGGGGGTATTTTTGGTTTTTTTGTTGTTATTGGTTTGGGGGATTTTTTTGGTTCTTATTTTGTTTGTTTGTTTTCTTTTTCATTCTTTGCTTGAACCCAAGTACTTTAGCTGCTAGGGTAGAACTCCTGTCTGCTTTCCAAAGCCTTGTTGCTAGTCTTTATGTTATTCTGGTTTGTTCCTTCTTACCCTGCTAACTTCTAGCTGGACTCAAGGGTAAGTGCTCCCTGTAGCTAGCACAGTTCAGATAATCAGTTGAGATTATCTGACATCTGCAATGTGCTTTTTTTTTTCCTCTCTTAAAACTTTCCTCATGTTTAGATCTCGTAGTAAAACTTTTCATGTTATTTTCCTGAACTCAGGTTTGAAATGTCAGCTTCCATACTAAACTTAGGATGCATGTGATGTGTGCATAATTGCCTTCTCTCCCTGGCTTTCATATTGGCATCAAATGATTCTCTTACTAAAGCCAACCATTGACATCTCTTTTATTTTTTGGTTTCTGTCCCGAGATGTAAATATGAATTGAGCATCACAATGAAACTGTAAATGATCCCTTTGTTTCATGGAATCCACATCAACTTGACTGCTTTAATGCCTGAAAACAGATCATTCTGCACTCAGACAAACTGTTGGGTTTTCTTTTTCCTTTCCCCATTCCAATTTCTATGGTCAGTGCACCTAGGGTGTGGTTACCATAGATACTTCAGAAAATAAAAAGGTAGAGTAGAAAGCCTCCCTGAGCAAGATTTCAAGACAGAGATGTTCAGAATAAATGATAAATAAAAATCCAAGCATGCCTTGCATGAATCAACATTCTTACTTCCTGATTGGACACCCAATGGAAAATCACTTGGGAAAAGGAAAGGAAGGGGTGCATCAGGTAACTGGATTAACCAATTGGAGAGACTGGGCCCATAGACTGAACCCAACTCACTCGGTCCACAAAGCTTTGGCATCACTCCCTCACAATGACCACGAATGTTCCCATCACAGTCACCAAAATTGAATAAATCTCTCCAATGTTCCTTTATAGTTAGTATATGACAAGGAAAGCAAAGACTTTGTCAATGTGGTCTGGTGCTATTTTCTAAAAAGATTCCTTAAAGAAATGAAAGCTTGACTTTCTAGAAAGTTTTCCTTCAGCCACTTGTTCAGTTATGAACCAAATCTACTGTGTTCTAATTCTTTATTCATATTTTTAAAAGCCGTTGATCAAACACCTGGTGAGTGCATAATTTATTAAGAGGCAGTTGGTCAAGAGAGCTGGCAAATATGCCATTGGAATATTCTGAATGCCAAATGAGAGGGAGTAGGTCATGTCATTTCCCCTAACCATGTAATGATACTCCTTTCTTTTCTCCTTTTCCTTTCTTTTGGTCTTTCTTTCTTCTTAATATTTTTCTTTTTTCTTTTTTTTTCTTTTGCATAAATGTACCCCTGATTAGCAGGCAGACTTCTTCACCACTCCAAGCAGACCCCTTATTTGACTTTTATTTTTATTTGGATGTCTGACTAGACATTGGATCAAGCTTTCCATAGAATGTGACAGTGAAAATTCAGGATGTTGCCACTTTGGGAAGAATAAAAGAAAGGATGGGCAGGTGGATGGATGGGTGGATGGATGGATGGATGAATTCTGTTCTGATGGCATTACATGTATTTGCACAAAATGCATTGCTAGCTAGTAGTTTTTATTTTACTAATTGTCTGCTTTAATTGCTTTCTCTATTTATATCTCATGAAATCATTGCTATGTCTTCTTGTATTGTCAACTTGCAGATGCTACATTGCAGGAATGCAATCTAAAAGTATTAATTCAATATTCACATAATTTGCATGACCTAAAATGACACTGTAAATCACTTTGCTATTCTTTATAAAAGCATATATTAAAAAAACTAGACTTCCATCACCAACTCAAAATATTCCAAAATGCTATGCGAAGTTTTATATTGATTGAAGAAACATTTCTTTGTAATCTGCTGTTAAATTCCAAATATCAACAGTGTTACTCATTGAGCCACTTAATATTTACCTGCTTTGTGTAGTGATTTACAGTATAATGCATTATTAACTACTGTCAAGTGCAGAAAAATATGATTGGTTACATTGTAGGGAAAATTTAAACATGGCAGAGTTATGTTTTATCTTCAAACCAGAAATTAATTGAAATTAGGATAAATACAGCAGGGGAAAGTTGAATATCATTTATTGATTGGTTTTTCTTTTAGAACACTGGTATTGTCACTCTTTTATATCCTTTAATTTAAACAACCTCTTGAAAAATTAAAATAAAGCTGAAATGTGCATCATGAGTCCCCTGTTAAGACTTTTGTAGGAATGCATTTTAGCTCTACAGATGTCCTTCTGTACCCTTAATTAACTAGTCACCTTTCTGAACCATGCATGTAAACTCTGCTAAATCTAAGAGATCATGGAAATGTTTAGTTCTCCTTCCACGCATGCCGTCAATTGTATGGCCTCCTAAGATGGGCATGGGAAAGTCTATGATTGGCTTGGGATCTCTTCCACTGCTGTGCCTAAACAAAATCAAAACAAAAACAAAAGCAAAAACAAAACAAAACCACAACTAAGAGTTCCCAAAAAGAAAAAAAAATATCCCAGCCTTTTGACTACCCATTAAAGACTCTTTTAGGGAGATCCATAAATAACTAGCTGCCATCAATCATTGTCACTTCTTTATTTCATGTCTTCTGATGAGGTTGACTAGTGTCATTGTTCGTTACTGTCCAAACCATATATTCATTCTTGTAATGTCAAACAGATATGACAAGCACACATTTTCCAGATAAGAATGATACAAAGTCACCTTATAATTTGTGGTTTGGGTTCACAGATGTGATTTTGGGATTTTATTGGCTGCTCATTTACCTTTGAAGTAATGCTCTAAGAAAATCAATGGATTCTAAATCCTAGGGGTGAATAAGATGACCAGCTAGCTTTAGCCTTTTAAAACGAACCTTCCTCTATGGAGCTGGTCCTCTTCTGTTGTATTTCATCAATAACATAATAACCATTTGTTTACTACTGCAAAAATTCATATTTCTTTAATATAAAAAACCCCAAAATTTAAACCTACAAACTAAAGAGTGAGATTGGATCATCATAAGGATTCAGTTAGCTGCCAGAAGGGCAGCAGAGTACCAATTGCATGAATTGGTTTTTAAAAAATTATATCCTAACCAAAAGAAAAAAAATCATTCCTAACAATTATTATAAACTCTATCTTAAAAATGTGTGTCTAATACAAGATCACATTTATATTTGCTGATGAAACAGGATAACATGGAAAATAGACTATATATATGTTTGGACATATATATATATAATATATATTTAGTTCTATAGGGAGGAGAGAAAAAGAACATTGAAAATGAAATGAACTATAATCTAATTATGGAAATCTGAAATCAAATTATGAAAATGAATATTGTAAGTGACAGGTTGATCAACTCAAGTCCACTTCACTAGAAATTTAAAGGAGGCATATGTGGTTTCCTTAATATGGGGCTCCTGTTTCCTCTAGCTTTCAGGTTCATAAAGGAATTTGTTTCTACCAAATATGGGGACAGATTGTGTTTGTTCATTTCTTTTTAATGAAAGTGTCCCATCTCTCAGTAAAAGAGGAAGAAAGAAAGAAAAAAAGGAAGAAGGAAGAAAGACAGGAAGGAAGGAAGGAAGGAAGGAAGGAAGGAAGGAAGGAAGGAAGGAAGGAAGGAAGGAACGAAGGAAGGAATTTGTTTCCTTTACCCACACAAGAATAAGCTTACCTCTTTCAGAAGTACAAACGCTCTGCTATAAATTCCCTTAGGAAGCGTCACCAATTACTAAAGCATTTCAAGTTGTAATACTAGTTTAGGCAACCTATGGAAAATAATGTCACTCATACTAATGATACTGGTCCCTGATAACTGCTTTTTCTTTTATGTTCAAGAAGTCCTTTTACTGTTAAAGGTCTTCACACAAAGTGCCCAGGATTGTTCTATATGGTGCTTTAAGTTATACCAGGGTAATAAAACTATTTCTCCAGTGAATTCAAAACCAAGATTGAGCTTTCCAAAAGCTGGGACTAGAGACAGATATTTAACATAATACAGCAATAGTTTTGGTATTTTTTGAACATTACTGGATGAGAGCAATGTGTGCCCATGTGACTAGATAGTAAACAACCCAAAAGGCATAGGGTTTTCATGTTACTGATTTACCTCCAATTTATAGTTTCTTCTGGTTAATGTTAAAATCAATTTGAATCTTCTGAACACATACCAACTTTTGGCAGAAGAGAATGTCCCCAAAATCCATGAGATTAACAATTCAATAGTCAGGAGTTGAATGTATCATGATATGCTTGGGATGCAGTTTAGGATGGTCATATCACCAAAAGTTAGTATTTGAGACAAAAAAAAACCCAACCAATTAATTATATAAGGGGGAACAAGTAAGATCATAGATTTCAAGGTAGAGCATGATGTAAAGAAAATCCAGCCTACCCCTTATTTTATAAATAAATAAGAAAAGTGAAGCCCAGGGAGGTGATAGAATGAATCAGCTAAGTTAGTGACTTACTCAAGGTCACAGTTAGTCATCAAGCTGGATTGTGAATTTGGGTTGTCTGCTTCCAGAGCCATCCCCTTCTCTAGCACACCCACACTGCCTTCAAGAAAAGCTGAAGTAGAACACCTCGTAGAAGAAAAGAGAGAACAATATAGGAAACATGATATTGTGTTGCTTGGAAATCACACACGAGTTATTTGAAACTGAACTTGGAACAGCTGGACGGTGGCAGTGTTTTATCTAAAAATATGTAACATATGTAATGCATATGGGTCCTAGACTTGTATAGAGACACATGCAGGCAGTCTGAATGGTATCCAAAGACACCTGCACCTTGAATGCTGTTTCCTTCTCTAAGAACTTTTAAGAACACATGTTCCCATTTTGGGATTTGCATCCAAGACACCATCTGAATCTCCATGTGTGTAGCTCTTAATAACACCAGTGAGAAATCTGCCTAAATAGAGGTGTCAGGGTAATTTAGTCAGCTTATAATACCTACCAATTGATGGTATACTTGCCCAACAAGGCATATTAAGAACATGCAAAAATAATGACAGCTATGAAACCTACCCTGCCCTCAGGAAGGCTTCCCATCTAGTTAGAGAGAAGGACTCTATTAGCAGAAAATGACAGAAAAGTGTTTATGTTGTAACAGTCCAGTCCCATAATAATAAAAGTTATAAGCACAAATTTTCAAAGGAACAGCAAAGGAAACAAATTACTAGCTCAGTGTGAGCTTCTTTGAGGTGGTAGAATTGAAGCCAGGAACAAAAAGAAACAAGCATGAGTTGATGATTAGGGAGAATAAGGCTATCCTCAGACAGGGAAATTTAACTAGGACCAAGTATAAAAATAACCATTAGTGAGAGGATGATGGGAAATGACAGATACCAATGATTCAAATTTATTAATTACAGTAAACTCTGCAAAATACTTCACTCATAAAAATAAAATAAGAATAACAATAATAATAATCATCACAATAAATAGCATTTATATAGCGCCTTAGATGTGCAAAGCATTTTACACATATTATCGCAGCTGAGCTTCACAACAACCCTGGGAGGTTGCTGCTATTCCTATCTTTATTTTATAGATGAGGAAACTGAAACTGAAAGAGTTTAAACGATTTGCCCACAATCATCATATAATAAGCACATCAAGTCAACAAGATTTTATTCAATGACTACTATGTGCTAAGGGAAAGTGTTGACACACGGTAATTAAGTGTCTGAATTAGAACTCAAGACTTCCTGATTCCAAATCTGATATTCTATCTACAATCGTACTTAGCTGCCTTTGAGGGTGATAATTTAAGATTCATCATTTCCATTTTGTAGAAAATGAAACTGAAGTTCAGTGACTTATATAGGACCCTACAGTAAGCTTTAACCCTGATAGATTAGCTTTGGGTCTCTTGACTCCAAATCTAGAGTTCTTTCTATTCATGCAAAGTAGTTAGCTCTTTTATGAGATGTTCTGAAGCTATTAGAATCTTTGTCATCTTGAGTCTATTCCAAGCATATCAAAATTTTATTCATTAAATTTCATGTGTTTGATCACATCTCTTCCTATGCCCGGAGAACTCTTCAGGGATCATCACTGAACTGGAAGAATTCATGGCAGACACCTTCCCCACCATCATGGGATCATAAATGAAAACCTAGAAAGGGTTGTTGGGATCATCTAGTCCAACCACTTCTCTTTGAAATGAAGCTCAGGGTCAAAAACACTAAAAATTTGGCCAAGATCCCATGACTCAGGAAAGAAACCAGTTAAGAAGGCTTGTCTCTGACTCCAAGCTTAGTGTTCTTTCTAATTGTTGATGGGTTAACAAAAAAAAAATATGGTTCCTGGCATCAAGGGTAAAAAAAAGAAGAATTTTCATCTCAGTAATTTTACTCTTTAGGAATGAAAACTTTTTTTAAGGATACTTAGTTCAGAGAACAAGACTTCTAGATCTAAAGTAGTTCTCAAAGTTCTGCTAGTCCAACCCTCTCATTTTACAGTTGAAGAAAACTGAGTCCTGGGAAAAGCAGCTTCACTATGGAATCACAGTCAATATCAGAAGTAGGATTTGATTCCAGATTCCCAGACTCCAAAAATCAGAGATTTTCCCACTGAGCTGCATTATCCTCAGACCTGCCTGTAGCATTTATGGAATGCCAGATTTCATGAATCATTGTGTTCAGTGGTTAGAACACTATCCACTGGGAAAATGAGAGTGGCCCACCAAGCAAGTCATCAGGCAGCAAAGTTTCCAAGGGTCTCAGTGTAGCATCATGAGATCTTAGAGAGAGAGAGAGAGAGAGAGAGAGAGAGAGAGAGAGAGAGAGAGAGAAAAGATACTTCAGAGGCCACCTAATTCAACTCTTTCATCTTACAGTTGAAGAAACAAGCAAAGAACAAGATACTTAGAACATATGGACTTTTTTTAACAGCTCCAAAGGGGCTCCTTTCCCCAAGTTTGGTACCCAGTATGCCCCAAATCTTAAAGAGGAAAAGTGATAAAATATAGAAGCCAAACTGGCAAATGAAGGCCTCTAGCCAATTTGTCATTTCTCAGTCTCTGAGAATGTTTGAGTGCTTAACCTGCCTCTAACAAAATAAAATGTCTGGTCTAACTGTTAAAAAAAAAAACAAGAGAAGAATAAAATAATCCTGGCACTAAGGGAGAAAAATGATTTGAAAATAGCATGAACAAAACCTTTAGTTATTCATATTAATCAAATTGATCTTAGCCTAAAGGGGTAGAAATGTGAGGGCATCATCTGTCAAGAGTGATAGAGACCTTCCAGGACATGTGTAGATGATGTTCTACCATGAGAGACCCAAGGTTGTGGAAGACTTAGGATACAGTGCCTCAGGTCAGAGAAGTCAGAATATGTCATTGAGGTGAGATTTTGATTTCTTACACTGGGGGAAATCTATCTCATACAAACACACACACACACACACACACACACACACACACAATCATTTGCTCTGATAACATAAGACTGCCTGCTGACATCAACTCTAGAGGGCACTGCTCTGCCATACTCCATCCTTGTGAGACATAATGGGTCAACTGGCAAGCAACTCAGAGGCAAATAGAATCCTATGTGAATAGGAAGAGAAGGGGAAAGAAAATTCGACCCCATTTCATAGACCACCTCCCCAAACGGCAAGATAAGGCAGTTTCACAGCCAAGAGGATTTTCAGATTCTCTTGAATCAAGTATGACTTGGGTGGGGATTAGGGGGAAGAGAAGCAGAGAATACCTCTTCCAAAATATCATTTTTAAAACATACATTATCTGATCATCCTGGCAAGTCTGTTCATCTTTAAAGAGACACATCCTCAAGATGCCTTCTGGAAACCTTTGCTCGCTCAAGTCTCAGACATAAACAATGCATCTTGTTCAGACACTGAGCACTTGGTGCCATGATCAGAAGACTTTTAAAAATTGGAGGAGAGTGCATTGATCTATGAGCTCCAATGAAGTTCTATTTGAACGCACATTTCCATGTTTCCATGAGAAGAAGAATTAAAAATAGTGTGAGGAAAGATGTCATTTCCAAACCCTACTGCTTCTAGCTCAAGATTTTAATAACAGGAAGGGGAATTTTTTTTATAGGAGCCAATGTCTCCAGTAGAATAAAGTAGTGAAATGATTTCCCCAATCGCCTTCTTGGAGTTAATTATTGATTTTTCCTGTGCCCTGTCAACCTCTGTCATCACGACATTCCCTTGTGTTCCACTAAAATATTGTAAGAAAATAGGGGGATTAAATAAAAAACTTACTCTAGCCGTTAAAGGGATTTGATGGAAATCTCAATGTTAAGAAAGTGAAGAAAGACAAGGGAGTGGATTCTGTCCTCCAAGCAACCACCTCCCAAAATCCATGAATTTCATGGGACCGCACTTCAATTTGAGTCTTCTCTTTTTTCCTCTCTGGTAAAGTTAGTACATTTTAGTTTCACTTCCTAAGATGAATTAGCCTCTAGGAAGAGTCTTCACCTTGAAAGAAAGTTGTTAATACACAGATCATTATTTCACAACAATTGATAGATCCTAACCCTTGCTGAGTAAATTTCTGTAGGCTCAATTGCATAAACTCACTCTCCAACTATTCTTACCTGTACAAAGTTGCATCCCTATTTAACTTAGTCTGTGATTAACTAAAAATCTTTATGATTTGGGATATCTTTGGTGGTGGGGGGAGATCTTTCTTAAAACCAATTGGCACTAGATACAGAAGACGTGCCCATGTTGGGCCTTGGCTAAAAATGATCGAAACCCATTTTCCAGACAACCTAGAAAATATATAGGAAAAAAATCTGACTTCCCTTCAGTAGAATGGCAGAATCTATTTGAATTCACCAACAGTAATTAAATAGGTTTCGCTTTAGCTAAGATTGGGTCAGCCACTACTGCTCTTTGAGCACAAGGCTAAGTTGATAGTTTTGCATTCCTTTTTTTAGTAGAGTGTTAATGCACAGTCATTGTGATCAGAAGATAAGCTGTTGATGCCAATATATTTTTGCTGAAATGCAATAAGCTAATCAATAAGTGATGCAAGTTGACAATGGGAGGTGAAAAGTATATTTTGGTATGATAAGGGGGGGAGGGCTGGGAGAGGGGAGGGAAGTTAAGAGAAAGTGGTTAGAGTTCAAAATGCATTGTGAATTCCTGTATATTGGAAATGTCAAAGAAAATGTGTGTTTCTCTGAATTGTGTCTCTCTCTACATGTATAAATGAACAGATGCAGATAGAGCTCAAAAACATGGCATGGATGAATTTATCTCTTCCAATCCCTGTAACTTTGACCACGCTTCCCTCTTTGAGATGGTGCAGCGCCTAACTTTGGACCACAGACTAAATGATTCCTATTCTTGCCTGGCAAGTATATTCTTTGGTCTACAGTGGTTTAAGCATAAACATCCTGAAAGAGAGTTTTTTTTGATTGCCACCCTCACCTTTCTAGAAAATGCAGTGAAAGTAGAGGATCTGTCCCTAGACATCACTGTGCTCTGGAGGCTAGGAGCTAAATTCTAAGTTTGTGTTCTTTCTGAAGTACAGACTAATGCATACACTTCCAATCTCTTGAAAAGATGTGACTGCTGAAATAGTTTTCCTAATCTGATTAGTTATCAACAAGCAACTTCCTATTCTTATGTCAGGAATATTTTCAAAAGATAGGGCGGAAATTATACTTCTTTGAAAGAAAAAAAGGAAAAGAAAGACAAAAGGAAAGAAAACTCTGTAGGGACAGGCTATTGGCAGGAACCAACCCAATTTTCTGTGTCTCTTTCCTAAACTGACTCTTTTCATAGGAGAGACAGGAGGACTCCTAAGAAGATAAAGAGTTTCTCAGTGGTTTATAATGAATTTAGTAATACTTCTTTAAAAAGACCTGAAATATAATCCCGTCCCCCCAAAAAATCCTAGGGTCATCAGGTAAATTAGGACATTCCCCCAAATTGTGGATTCTGCAAAAACAATTAAAATGTTAAAAAAAAAAACAATTCTTGAGGATTAGGACCTAAAATGAACTGAATAAATTCATTAAGAATATCTAGATATTGTCTTAACTTTTCTATATAACCCAAAAGATCTGAAGTGCTATCTAAACAATGGCAGGATCAAAATTTTCATAGGTATTTTGTTAGAAATTAGTCAGTTGTTTTATATATATATATGTCCTGAGTCTCTTTGGAAGATGTAATTTGGCATCCTGAGACCCTCTTTTCCCTGTGAATTATGATTGACTTAATAAGCCTTGACAAGGCAAGGTTTGTGTGATTTTTTTACAATAATTTACCACTTTTCCTAAAAGGTAGACATTGCCAGTCCCATTTTACAGATGCAGAGGAAATAATCCAGGGAGGGGAAAGTACCGTGGACATATATTTTTGTCCCTAACCTCACTTTTAATCCTATGGCACCGAAAAGAAAAAAAAAATTGCCTGGTTTTAAACCACTGTCTTTTAGAAGAGGCATTAAAATCCTCCAGAATTAGGTCTGACTTGTTTCTGAAGTCCTTTTTAATTCAGGTCTAGGAAACACAAATATAATGTCTATAAGAAAAATAGTTTAGGTAATAATTTAAAAAGGGAAGGTTTGATACATTGCAATAGATTTGGCTATTTCACATAAAAGAGACACTGCTTATTTTACACTTAAAATCATTTTTATCATAAGGTTTGAACTCTTCAAACCTAAAAGGAATTTTTTTGATTTTTAAAGTTTATTTTGTATATCAAAGCTATTTGCCCCAGAATTACTTAACAAGATTATATGATAATCATTATAAATCACACTAGTGCATCTTGGAGCTGAGCTAATTCTTACCCTTTTGTGGTGAACTTCTATTCTATGAAGGCTGATTTCCCCCCTATATTTCTTTTCTAAACAGCTGGATTCCTGCAAACACAAATGCATCTTGACCTAGTTGTTTTGTTTGTTCATTTTCTTTTGTCCTGAAATATCTTGTTGAGAGAGGCTATCACATCATCTAAAAGTTCATCTGGAAAGGAAATGTGAAATTCTAGGTCCTTTATTTGTATTTTTTTCCTTAAAAAAGTGACAACACAAAACAGAGAATATATATAATGAAAATTCATATCTCCCCACCTGAGTACCTTAGTCAATGGATTTTCAAGAATAAAGTTTCAGGCAGTAATAAAAATGAAAAGAATCTCATCTCCCTTCCTCTATATATTCCTTTCCTCATTATTATAATCTTTTCTTCCGTTGGTTTTGGAGTCCGACCAGCAGGGCTCCATAAATTTTTCTGTGTCTTCGACTGAGATCCTAATTGATATTTCTTCAACTCTTTTCAAAGCAGTTATTTTGGCATCTACAAAAGACTTGGTGTCATCTGAGTCGTAGAAAATATATTTTAATCTTTCACAGCAGTGTTGTTTCTAAGATTTAGCATTTGGGGTAGCAGATGGGGTGGCAAGGAAGTTGTCTATAGGGGCAGTGCTTTGCCTCAACCACTCTCCCGCCCGTTGCAATAACTTATAATTTCAAAAAGGAAAGATGCTCTCATCTGATACCTTAGAGAGCTCCATTTCACTGATTGATTAGGTCCCAGGTCCTTAATAAGAACTAATAGCACTGTACATTAGTGTTATCTAGTCAGCTCCAGTTGCTCTCTATGCATTCGCAGACAAATGTATTTGCTTTTGGACAGTGCCCCCCCCCTTTTTTTTCATTAACAAAGCATGGGGATGTTCCAAAGATGACCCCAAGAAGAAGCTTGGGTTAAAAACAGAACAAGCAATAACAACAACAAAATTAAACCTTTTTCCTTCATGCTGTCAAATAACCATCTAAAATGATTTAAATCAATTAACAAACTAATCCTTGGTTCAAAAATGGGGAACTGTCACCCCACCCACTTACTGGAGTAGAGCTAGAGATTGGGTATGTTTCGCTTCTCTATGTAGAGTTTAGATTGATCAAAAGCCAAATAAGAACCCAATAATTGCCAAAAATTAAAAAAAAATAAAAATACACAAACCAAGGCAAAAGCAGCTCCTCTAGATTCAATTAAGTCTATTGAAGAAATAGCATTAAACCCATTTATACAACCAATTATAGCATTACCTTTATTTTAAAATTAAAAAGACCTCTTTCCTGAGTGTTTGATAATAGCTATTGGCATATAAGTAAATCATGTAACTCACATTTACTAGTACTTGAAAATATATTTGCTTTCAACATTAGCCTGAACAACTTTTTCCCTAACAGTCATATTATGCTGAGTAGGAGAGACAATATTATTGGAGTCTAGATTAAAGAAAAGACCACTTCTCCTTTGAATCTCCCAGTGTGTAATTAAGTCCTAGAACAGGAGATTAGTGTACTACATCACCCCCTCCATCCTGGTTCCTTTTGCCATTTCCACTACCACCACCACCACCACCACCATCCAGTTCAAATTGCTCCAAGAAAACAACCTATATTTAAAAGAAAGTCTCTCCTCTATTCCTTAAACAGGGCTGGTTCAGTCCTGGCCAGGTATTTGTACTAGATGAGTACTGTGCACGAAATGGAGTCAGAGGCTGTCACAGACATCTCTGCTACCTCAGTGATCTCCTTGAACGAGCTGAAAACGGAGCCATGATCGATCCCACATTGCTTCACTACAGCTTTGCCTTCTGTGCATCCCACGTTCACGGGAACAGGTAAGAAGGTGCTCATATAAGCACTGGGTCAATGGTCCACAGTGATGGTTTATCATCATCCCTCACCCCCTGAAAATATCCCAGAATTATTTATTTGGTTGGAATCATTTGGCCATGGGAGACATAGCTAAAGGAATAAACAATCAGCTCTCAATTATTCACACTGGTGCTCTGGCAAAGTCATTGCCTGAATGTTTCGATCAATAGTTAATACAAAAATGCTCCTAGAATCCAAGAGCTTTTTTCCAATTGCATTATTTTTATTTTTAATTTCTATTTTGCTTAAGTTCCTATGGAGGTGAGATGACAATTCCTTAGGGCTCCTTGATTGTTGATAATAAGGGAAGTTTGGTACTAATTAATCTTCATGTGGGCAGGCAAATGTTTGCATTTGTCATCCCTTAGAACCCTGCCTATCATTTTCACTTTTCATGTTGCATGTTCAATGTCCAATGCCCTCTCCATATGACAACACACCTCTAATTTTATTGGTCACTAAATGATACCCTCTAGGTTATATCCCATCATTCACAGAATATATGAACTTGGACACCATGAAATTCTGACATTTGGCACTGAAGGACAAAAACAAATGTTTATTGGAATGGTTAACTATTTGTCAAAAGTTATCCTTTCTCATTGTTGCAATGTTCCAGCCTTTTGTTTGGATAAGAGAGAGCCACACTGACCTTGGTCCTTAAAGGACATCTATGAAAAGTTCCATTTTTTATATATATATAAATATATGCACTCCAATGACTATCTGTTACAGCCTCTTGGACTGAAATCTTTTTTTAAAGAAGTTGCATTATATACTCTGGGTTGTCACACTGTATTCTACATATGTTACTGAATAAGAAAGTGTTATAAAATAATGAAGTGTTTTTGTAAACTCCCTGGTAAACATCATCATGAATTATGATACACATTGTCTGGATTTCATATTGTAACACTGCCACTTGATTCACAGTTAGGTTTATACATCTTGTCATGGAAACAGTTTGGGATCTCTTATTTTCTTTTCAGTTCTGATTTTTCCTTATGCAAGTTTACATCTTTTTTTCTTATTATTTTCATTTGAATGTATTTGTTTGCATTTTTGTTTTCATGCTTTCTTTTTGTTCTTTCTCCTTTTACATGTGTTTCTTATTTTGTTTTTCTCTTCTGTGGCTGGCCACATGCTGCATGCCTAAACCACCCCTTCCTCAAAGTCAACAAATGCATGGGTTACTTAGTGGGTTGCTTCCAAGTGCAAACAATGAGGGGAGCAAAAGTCCTTCCCCTCTGGAATCGGATGCCAAAAGGGATTCCAAAAAGGAGTCTAAAAAAAGAAAAGATCCTAAACCCCAGTTGAATCCTGACCCCAAAAGGTAAGAAGGAGCTGGGTGGTGACTTGTGCTTGAAGCATGTGGGTTATTCATCCAAATCTTTCTGCTGTTAATGTTGCAATTTCTTTGAAATTCTTTTTTCATTTAAGATTTTTGAAGATAAACTGTTGTTTCAGTCCTAATAAGGAACAATAATTCTACGGGAGGGCAATGAATTGTGGGAAACCATTTTGGTATTTTTTTTATATTTTAAAAATTAATCAAGCAATGCGGAGATAGGATTGTGAGTCAGATATTTTCTTCCAGGGACATCACATCTCCTGGTACTTTCAAAGTTATTGACTGAGCAACTCTTTTTGATTGTTCAGAAACTAGCAACATCCTTGATTGTTCTCTAAAAAATAAAGAAGATGGGTTTGCTTCAGAGAGACCCATATGTTTATGGCACCCATGAGAAATGCTGAGTATAGCCACTCTCATTTTCATCTTATTCCTGAAGCATTTGGAAGGACCAGAGAGGAGAAAATCTATAGTCTATTAAAAAAACTTGTAATGAAAAGCATAAATGAAAACAAAATAATAGATAAATAGAAGGGTTTTATCAGCTATAAAATGAGATGGTAGCCAGAAGGTGATGTGGAATAAGATAACCTCTAAGGTTCCTTTGAGATCTAAAATATAAGGAGACTTCTATGAATTTTAAGGAGACTCCATTTTTAATGAACACAGTAATTGCTGTGTTTTTTGGTGTGTTAAGATTCCCCCCCACACACATACACACACTAAAAATTAGGTCTATTGATTGTTAGTGTCACCATCTCCTAAAAGAATAACTTAATCAGAGATCTTTTGAGCATTATAAAGAAAATTTCTAGCCTTGAAACAAAAGAATTTTAAATCCAGCAGCAAAAATATATATAAAACACATAAGCTACTTGGTATTAATAAGTCACTGAATACACATTTTCCCATTTTCATACTCAGGACACACTTGGTTTTTATTTTTAGTTTGCTTCTATTCATTTGATTTTTCTTCTTAGTCCTGGAAGTTACATAATTTATTCTTAGGGAAGAAAAGCCCCAAAATCCAAGAACCCAGTTTCCTCCAGAATGAGGTTGGCTGTCAGTCAACCAGAAACAAAGGTCAAATCAAAGCCTAATTCTGTATGGCTATCCATCTCCTGGACCCACAATCGACAGTGATGGAACTGAGGTGGATTGTCTATTTATATTTTGTTTGTATAAGGTCAGACAGTGAGACAACAGTAGCTCCGAGTCAGTAAAAAAGTGCGGAGACAATGTGATTCAGATGTCTCAGAACCCTGAAGGTTAGGACTGACAGAATGACAAGCCATCAGAGTGGCAGTTAACTAGCTGCTATCCAAGGTCCTGCCTCTTGCATGTGGCCTAGGCAGAAAAGCATTGTTGGACACAGCATTGGAAGAAAACAGCTATTAAAAAACACACCTCCAACTTTCTTCTGCCCTATCCCCAACATCCTATGTAAAATTGATAAAGAAAAAAAAGCAATTGTGCATATTTGGGTGATATCTATATGTTATCAGAAACACCAAGTTTTCTGTCAAAAGACAGAAAAAAGGTTGGGGACTCAGTATGGTCCTGAAATAGCTTGTAACCTGAGACTGACACCAAAACAAGCTTCACAGATTATACACTATTTACTTTAGACAGCTTTAATTGATCACTGCATACTCTACCCAACTCACAGGTTAGACAATACTGAAATTTATTAGAATAACTATGGAATATGCCTATTAAGCATTAAATTTAAACAGGTTAAATAAACTGGTTTAACCAAGCTCTCCATCTGCTCATTCTCTGGTAACATTGACATGCCCTATTCAATATATCCAGCCAGCATTTATTGAACACCTTCTATGTTAAGTCCTAGAAAGAAAAGAGGCAAAATAGCCCATATCATTAATGACCTGACATTCCGCAAAGGCAAGCAGGAACAGAGGAGCAACTTGTCAAAAGATATAATAGAATACTTACAAGGAGCATTATCAAGAAAGAAGGTGACCCATGAGCTGAACATGAAAGGAATATCAGAATTCTGAGAGAAGAGAAAGGGAGAAAGTCCAATCTAGGCTTGGTAGAAATCCTATACAAAGAAACAGGGGGAAGATATATACAAGTTCTGCAAACAAGGATACTATTTTTTTTGGAATGTAGGGCAATTGGAGCAATACAAATTAAACCTAGAAAGGCGGATTGGGTCAGATTGTGAAGTACATTTAATAACAAGTGGAATTTTGTGTTTTAAACTAGAGACAATAGGAGCCTTTGAAGAGTTGTCAGTTGGGAGTGGCATAATCAAACTTTTGCTTTAGAAACATTATTTTTTGAAAGCTTTGGAAAATATATTGAAAAAGGGGAAAGAGAGACTGGAAACTAGGACTAAGTAATACTCTAGTTCAATAACCGGGATAAGAGATGATCAGGACTTGAACCACAATAGAATATAACTGGATGGTCAAATTACCCAATAGAAAAGTTTTGGCAAATAGTGATAGATATTTTTAAATAATGGGGGCCATAAGGAAACTACCTCACTGGTTAGTTGTAATAGCTCTGATCCAAAATTGTTACTATGGAAATTTAATAAATCAACCTTGAACTGAACTCACGATGGTCAACTACTAATTACTATCAGATCCCTTTACACCAAGTCATCAACACACCTGAATTCTGTTGGAAAATACTCTAGAACCATCAATTTATGCACCTTATTTGGTAGGCAACCTATTAAATGAGGAGATAGTTTGGTGTGATGGAAAGAGCCTCCAGAGAACCTGGGTTTGTAACACTTGCTTTGTCACTTGCTACCTGTGTGATCTTGGGAAAGTCCCTTTCCCTCTATACTCTCCAGCTTCTTTCTGTATGAAATGAGGAAATTTGGAATCAGTGATCTCTAATACCCTTTCCATTTTATAGACAAATATTTTGTGATCTTATAATTCTTATTACAAGATCTGCCACATTTCACTTCCAATTATCAGGAAGGGGAAAGGGTCCTAAAGATTAAAATACCCTCACTCAAGAACTATATATGTATAATATCAAAACATATAGATAAAATGTGGGAAGATATTTCAGATCTCAAGAGGTTTTGAAAGATGAGATCAGCCTTGTATAGACCAAACATCCCAATTGACTGAATCCCCCACTTTGTAAGCTGGATTGATATGTGTGCATATGTACTATATCTCAATATATACAGTACCTCAAAGCAAAACTTAGGTTATCAATAGTTGTTCAGTCTATACTGAAAATGTTAATTGGACAACCTCCTTAGAACCAAATGCATTTAAATTTTGAATTTGTTAAAAAGGACATGTATATTTACATATATATATATGTTGTAAATATATACATATATAGGATATGTATGTATACATATAATATATATATACATATACATATATAGTTGCTTTTTTGGCTTAGTTTTTTTTAATTATAACTCATTAGATGCCATAACTTTTAAACTAGCTCCCAAGGGTGTAGTCTTAAATTTTCATCATTGTGTGTGTTTTTTCTAGTATTCTTTCTAGATGACATTTAAATTAGCGTCACTTTGGTCACTCTCCCACAGAGATAAGGTAATCAAACAGCTTTGATGAGCGTTTATTGCGTCAGTGTTCTTTGGATCCAAATTATTATTGGGATTGAAAATTTTTTCTCATTTACATTATTATTTAACATTTCATGAATGCCAGCACTGTGACACGCATATGGGCTGTGTGGAATAGCAGTACATTGTATCGGCAATTAACAGATCCATAATGCCAGCTGCCCTGATCCAACATGAGTTCCAGATATTAATGAGTCTATAAGCATATGGGGGAGGGCCAGAATCTTAAAATTTCTTGAAAAGATGTCCCAGGGTATCAAGTCTCCAGGAGGTAAGTAGTGGGAAAAGATACTGCCCTCAGAAAGAAATTTGAGTATAAAAGAGTTGAGGTAAATGCAGCATAATTCCCATATAGCCACTTGGAAGTAAAGCTATCCAGAGATGATAACAAAGGATGGAAAGATAAAAGAAGATAAAGACTATATAGGTTGCTAACCATATGGAAGTGTTTGGTTTGGGACAGCCTTAAACTTTAGCCAAGATGTATCTTTCCAATATAAGAGTGACCCAAATCTGGGTTAAACATAACTCACACCCTTCCCAGATCCATGTTAACCATTGGCACAATCTAGAGTATTAATGTTCTACACAGTGTAAGCTCTTAAAATGTGAAACTGAATAAATTTGAAAGAAATGCAGGCTTCTTGAACATTTAACTTTTAATAGGTAAGTCAATTTTCAACTTTGCAGATTGAGTAAGTATTCCCTCAATTTACTCAATGTTGTGAGTCGGTAAGACTCCTAAGAAGGATTCCTAAGTTTAAATGGATGTGGAACTTTGTTATAATAACTTTGTTAAATGAATGCTTCACTAGCAGCAACTGCTCTTCACACTAGGATGTCCTTTCTGGAGTATAATAGTAGTCGAAGGAAGGACGTTTTATCCCTTTCGTGAATAATCAAAAACATGAACCAAGCTGAAATCTTCTTCACTGTGATAAACTCCCACAGATAATACAAATTCAATGGTTGGAAGATGTCAGCATGCACATATTCAGGATTTCATATTACACATGAATATTATACAATATGGTAGAGGAAGAGATGCATGTGTATCACAGTTTATCATTTATGCCGAAATTAGTGTATATCTAAGATGGACTCCAAGAACCCCCAAAACTGATATTACCACAGGGCAAGAATTCCAAACATGGATTACATATTCTTCCAGAAGTTAACAGATCCTGAGGGGTATGGGCATTATTTGGTAAATGACAATATCTTTTTTGAAATTAATGTATCTGCTTCATTTATTAGGTACATATTCACAGTTAAAAGAATTTCTCTTTTTTATATTGGATGGGCAGTATTTGAATGTTTTTCGTATTTGTTCATACAAGAAAATTCTAGAATTTCTATGCTTTCTTATTGGATATCTTGCAAAGGAAGATGTCCTGAAAATCAAAGAGACCAAAACAATGGTGGAAACCCCTTCCCTAGAGTGCAGGCTTCTTGAAGACAAGAACTATTGCATTTTGGGCGTTATTTTTTCACTGCCTCCCACAATGCCCAACATATATAGAACCTGGTGAGAGGTCATTGAATCCTTCTAGATTCTATTACCTCTCAAGACAGTCCATTCCATTTATGAACAATGAGGAATGGTAGAAGTGTTTCCTGATATTCACCTAAATTAGTCTATTTGCAGTTTCTATGGCTTGCTTCTGTTTTTGCTTTCTCGGACCACAAAGAACAAGTCTCAATTTCCCCATCTATAAAACAAGAATGATGATAATAATATCAATCTCAAGAGTTGTTTTAAGTATCATATGTATATACACACAAAGAGTCAGAAAGATAGAGGGAAGAGAGTACTTTATGAACTTTATTCTTATTATTACTATCATTCTGATAGTTTGTCCTTTACTTCTTGTCTCCCCTGAATGTTCTTCCTGATCAAAATTTCCCCAATTTCTTCAGCTGTTCTCACACTGAATGGACTCAAAGTCATTCACTATCCTTCTCCTACTCTAGATGCTTTCCAGTTTATCTATGTGTTTTCTAAACTGAACACAATAACAAACCGAACACAGAAATAAGCTCTGACCAGGACAATAAAACCATTGTTTCCTTTTGAAGTGAGATCTACAATGGTTAGAATTCTCAACCTGGAGTCAAGAAGACCTAAGTTCAAAGTTTTACTAATTAGGTGGCAAGTCATTTAACTTCTTCTCGCCTCTGTTTTCTCTTCTATAAAATGGAGATAACAATACCTATCAATAGAAGTTGTTGTGAGCATCAAATCAGATAACATCTGTAATGTTCTTAGTACATTGTAGGTGCTTAATACATTTTTTTTCTTCCTTATTCCTGGAAGTTGTCTTCCCTTAATGAAGCCCAAGATCACACATTAGCTTTTTGTCTTCTATAACACATTTAACTCATAAAGAGCTTTCAGCCTTAGATCTTATGCAGACAAACTATTGTTCAACCATATCTCCTGCAGGTGCACATATCAGCTCCTTAAATTCAAGAATTATAATTTACATTTATAAGGTTTATTCAAGAAATCATCCCCTTCACAAATGCTTTCCCCCTTCAGATTACCTTTATAATATAGAGATATATGTGTGTGTGCATAAAATTATATATATGCATATATTCCAATATGTGTATATATGTACCCAAAGGAGTTATAAGAATCTGACAAGGGATATGGGGAATATTTAGTAAATGACTATAATATCCCACTGAAATTAATGAATTTGTTTAGCTTCTTTATATATGAACATTAAGCAACAGAATTTGTCTTTTCATATTGAATAGGAGGCACTTAAATATATTTCTTATTTGCATTTGCAAATTTCTTTATATATATATATATATATATTTTATATATTGAGTTATGTTTTCTTCCTGTAACAAATTTGTCATTAAAGACAGAGCTCATATTTTACCTTTCTATTTATCACTCTACCTGCCACATATTAAGTGCTTAATAAATATTTGTTATCACCTAATTTATCCCTATTAAATTTATTCTCATTAGATTTGCTCATTTTTTCTAGGATAACAATATCTTTTAAAATTCTCACTCATATTAACTATCCTTTGCCATCTGCAAATTTGATAAAGGTGCCAGATATATCTTTATGCAACTAACTGGCAAACATATATTTAAATACATACAGATATCTGTATATATATTTACAGTGGAAGACCAATCACAGATCCCAGGGGCATTCCATTGGAGACTTGCTTCTAAGTTGACATGGAACCATCAATGACTTTTCTTTGAGTCTAAATTTCCAACCATTTCTAAAGGAATTTAAATTTATTGTTCACTAACATATATCACCAGCCTTTCCATAATAATAATAGCATAAGCTACGTTATCTACTTGCTAAAAGCATTTTCCTGATCTACCAATGCTACAAGAAATTTTGTGAAGAAAAAAAAGAATTTGAGGTCACTCTAGCATGACCAGTTTTTGATAAAGACATTCTGGTTCTTCGTGATCACTATTACTTTTCTAGACGATCACTAGATACCTTTTTATGACTGACTATAGGTTGGAGATTCCATTCTCACTTTTTTTGAAAATTAGAACATTTGCCTTTTTCCATTCACCACTGTCTTCTTTAGTAATTTTTTTTGTGGTTTTTGCAAGGCAATGGAGTTGTCCAAGGCCACGCAGCTGGGTCATTATTAAGTGTCTGAGGCCGGATTTGAACCCAGGTACTCCTGACTCCAAGGCCAGTGCTTTATCCACTACACCACCTAGCCGCCCCTATTTATCCTATTCTTAAAGAATTTTGCTACACTTTTGAAGATGTCCTGTCACTTTCCTTATAACCATTTTCCACTGGTTCATGAGTCTCTGTATAGACATTCATAAAAAGTCCCATTTTTCTCCTTTTTTGGAATTCCATTTTTCCCAAATATATACAAGAATAGTTTTCAACATTCATCCTTTTGCAAACTTTTGAGATCCATATTTTTCTACCACCATCCTTTCCCTCCCCTCAGTAGCAAATAATCTAAGTTACTATAAATACTTTATCCCTTTTTTATTAACTCTTTGGGATAAAGAGCTGGTAGTGTTATTGCTGGAGCAAAGGGTATACACAGTTTTATTGCCCTTTGGGTAATCAGGGTTAAGTGACTTGCCCAAGCTCACACAGCTAGTAAGTATCAAGTATCTAAGACTGGATTCAAACTCCCATCCTCCTGACTGAAAGGTCAGTGCTCTATTCACTGTACCATCTAGCAACCCTAAATATAGCTAGACAAATTGGATACCAGACAGATTCAATGGGTTTTGATTTTTTTCCCTTGCTTTCTTAATGGAAGGGAAAAGGAAAAGTGAAGGAAAGAATTCAGAAATGAAAATAGAATGAAATTGAATCAAAATTAGATTCATTATAGTTTAGGGAAGAAAACATTAATAAGTGGAAGTATGAGGAAAAGTTCCCCATAGAAGGTGATACTTGAGCTAAGCTTTGATGAAAACTAAGGATTCTAAGAAATTAACTTGAGGAAGTCATATATCTTAGTGGTGGGCAGGGGAAGCTGTCAGTACAAAGCATGATGATAAGAAATGGAGGGTCATAGGAGCAGGAGGAAGGCTAAATTGAATGGACCAGAATATGCATGCATGAAGGGAATAACATGGAATAAGGCTATACTGGTGGATTAGGGACAAGTTTTGAAGAATTTTAAATGCTACAAGATTTGCTATTTCATTTTACAGGTGATACAGAGACAATGGGGTTTACTGAAATGACATGGATAGACCTCCCCTTTATGGGGAGAAAAACATCTCTTCATCAAGTGTATTGTGTTAGGGACTGTTGTATATGGTGGGAGCACTGTAAATTATCTTCATCTGGTGTCCTTGAGCACCAGAGCCTTATTTTACTAAGTACCATGGGAGTGGGAGTGGATTAGAGATTGGGGAGGTATTTAAGCACTGGTATTTGGTTCAATAAATGAAGACCTTGGAGACCTTGGGATATAGGGAGAAACTTGTTTTCCTTGTCTCCCACCCCTTCAATGTTCACCTGGGGAAGATTGAGGGAGTCCAGGAAAGGGACTCAACATATTGGTGCCCAGAAAAGGGACTCAACAGTATTGAAATAGGGAAAGACTTTAAAGGCTACCAGAGAGAAGAAATGATAGACCACTCTAGTATGTTTGCCAGGAAAAATCCCAAATGGGGTCAGGAAGAGCCAGACACAACTGAACAAAAACAATCACCAATTAGGAGATATTGTAGTAGCTCCTCTAAAAAAGTGATAAGGGCCTGAATTTGGAAGGGTGTATTGAGTGGAAAGAAAGGGAGTGAGCAATATCTAAGTTGTTATGGAGATAAATGTGAGTGACAGTATAGTGTAGTAGATGAAATGTTGGCTTTGAAATTAAGATTTTTTGTTCACAATCTATCTCCAAAACTTGCTATATTGCCAAGTCATTTTACCTCTCATGCCTCAGTTTCTTCATCTGAAAATTAAGGGATTGAATGTGATGACTTTTTTTTTTAGATTTTTCAAGGCAATGGGGTTAAGTGGCTTGCCCAAGGCCCCACAGCTAGGTAATTATTAAGTGTCTGAGGTCGGATTTGAATTCAGGTACTCCTGACTCCAGGGCCGGTGCTCTATCCACTTCAGCACCTAGCCACCCCATTGTGATGACTTTTAATGTCCCTTTCAACTGTAAAACTATGATCCAATAACATTTGGAACTCTTTGGATATAAAGAATAATCACCTGGTAAAGTCAAGTGATCTGAGGTATGGCCTAACCCTTGCCAGTAACAGAAAAGTCTCGAAGACAGGAAGGTTTGAAGGGAAGATAAGCTATTTTGAACATGTTGAGCTGGAGATACTTGATAGCATAGTCAGTTCTAAATTTCCTGTAAGCTATTGGTAATGTGAGTCTAGAGGTCGGGTAGGGTAGGAAAAGGGAGAACATTCTAGGGGCAGAAGAAAATGTGAGTCATCTAGTGTCGGGAACATTCCAGTGTTGCTAATGAAAGACAGAAGGCAAACTGGTTTAACTTGAATTTGTATTCCTCAAGTAACTGGATGAGATAAGGCTTAAAAGATAGTGTAGGGCAGATTGTGAAGAGCACTCAAAAAATATTGAACTTGAATCAGTAGCCCACAAGGATATAAGTAGATAGATTTATAGATAGATAGGAGAGAGACAGAGACAGAGACAGAGAGAGAGGTAAGTAGAAAGGTAGCTAGGTAGATCCAGATTGCTAGATAGATAGATAAATAGATAGATAGATAGATAGATTGCTAGATCAATAGATCATACATCCCTTCTCCATTATCACTTCTGATTCCTCCGGGTACTAGAGTATTCCTCTCAAACTTATTTTGAATCTGTTTTACATCTATCTTGTATATACTTATATATGTTCTTATCTTCTTATCTTTGCTTAGAAGATAGGCCCTGCAGCATTTAGGTGGTGCAGTGGATTGAGCACTGCCCCTGGAGTCAGGAGGACCTGAGTTCAAAACCAGCCTCAGATACTTAAAAATTACCTAACTGTCTGAACTTGGGCAAGTCACTAACCCCATGGCCTTGCAAAAAAAAAGAAGAAAAGTTCCTTGAGGATGGATCATAAATATATACATTTATATCTATCTAGATATATCTAGAAAATATCTAGTATATCTAGAAAAGTAGTTTAGTGATACTTCAGAGTGATAGAAAAATTACTTTGCTTCTTTGTGTCTTTCCTGCCTCCCATGTGACTCTTGTAATTCATGTTCTTCCTTCCCTACTTCCTATCCTCTCTCTCCGCAAGAATGTCAGTACTTATCTAGTACTGAATATCTAGTACTTATCTAGATACACTTTTCTACACACACACACACACACACACACACACACACACACACACACACACAGCTTAAGTAAATTATGTGTGTATATCTATACACACATTTCTGGAATTTTACTTGGACTCATATTAAAAAATTGGAATCTCTCTGAAATGAAAATTGGTTTTCAGCTATCCCACACATTTGAATAGCAGCAGAAGGTAAAAGTCTTGTTTTATTATTTAATTGATTTATGTCTAGAAAATATTCTTCATTCAGGACAAAATCAATTATCTTTCCATAATTATCCAAAATAAAGACATTAAACTTCTGCTTTCTCTTCTTAAGGTAATCAGTAAACAGTCTCTGAGAAGAAAAATGTCCCCAAAAAGATCATATATTTTAATTGATTCGGTTCATGACTTTTTAGTACTCTCCTTCCAGCACTGAGAATCCAGGTGGCTTTTACTTATATCTTAATGACATAGAATGAAGATATGTATATATATATATATATATATATATATATATATATATATATATATATATGGATTACTCCTTTTTTATAATAAGGGGGAGTTCTAATGAGTGATTTCTTTGATGGAACCTCATGGAAACTCATATCTATCAATGTAGATGAGCAACTTATCTGGATTCACATGGTCTTAGAGAGTTGTTTGGGAAACTGAGTTAAATGATTTGTCTAGGATCACTCAAGCAGTAATTGTTACAAGCAGGATTTGAATTTAAGTCTTCCTCATTTACATTCTGGCTTTTTTATCTGCTATGTTATGCTACCTCTTAAATCCGACAGGGCATTTGAATCTTGATTACATGTATTGGTTTTTGAAATACTTAACTGTTCATTAAAGAATATATTGAATTCATTCATTCATTTATTCAAAAACTATCTATTAAGCACCTATTGTGTGCCAAGCATTTTGGCATGCAAAACCAAAACTGAAACAAACCCAGATCTCAAAGAACTGACATTCTTGTGGAGAGAGGGGACAGAGAGGATAGGAAGTAGGGAAGGAAGATCATGAATTACAAGAGTCAGATGGGGGCCAAGAAAGACACTAATAAGCAAACTAATTTTTTATCACTCTGAAGTATCACTAAACTACTTTTCTCACAGTAATCCTATGAGGCATAGGTAGTACAAATATTATCAGGATTTTACAGATGAGGAAATTAAGGTTTGAGGAAGTTACCATGGTCACACAGTTAAGTGTCTGAGGCCAGGTCTACTGACTCCAGGTCCTTTCCATTATAGCACCCTGTCCCCTCATGAAGCATGCTAATGTCAAAAGGACTGACCTCAAGCAATTAGATCATCATGCATCCAGTTATGCAACTCTACACTCTAGGGAAAAAAACACTTTGATATATTAGTTTTAGCAGCCTGCCTAAGCCCCCAGACATTGGGGCATAATTTAAAAAGGGTAGAAGATGGCATGGGGGGGATGGGCCTTTTAGGAGGAAGCTTTGGCCAAGGGATCCTAGGTCCTAATTATAATTTATAATTAATCCAGGCATTTACAGAAACATCTAAATGAAGTAAAGGAAATTTCCTATTTCTGTCATCACTTAGGATTCTCATTCTCTGGAAAGGAAAAAGGAAAGAGGAGGAGAGGAAAGAGGAAAGATGAGGAGAGAGGAGAAAGGAGAAGAGGAGAGGAGAGGAGAGGAGAGGAGAGGAGAGGAGAGGAGAGGAGAGGAGAGGAGAGGAGAGGAGAGGAGAGGAGAGGAGAGGAGAGGAGAGGAGAGGGGAGGAGAGGGGAGGAGAGGGGAGGAGAGGGGAGGAGAGGGGAGGAGAGGAGAGGGGAGGGGAGGGGAGGGGAGGGGAGGGGAGAGGAGGAGAAGAGGGGGAAAGGAAAGGAAAAGAAAAGGAAAGGAGGGAAAGGGAAAGAAAAGGAAATCAGTGATTAGAAAACGTCATTTGTTCTATATGTGCTAATCAGAGCATGTCTTAATGTCAATTACTGTCTTGATCAGGTCTCTCCTGCCCTTTAAACTATGGTCCATTCATTTCTGTGGCAAGAATAATATGACTGTGCATGGCACCTGTTCTCATTCGTTTTTGAGAATATTTATATTTATCCATAGTGCTGTTTGCATAAGTACAATCATTGGGAATGAAGGAGAGTGAGGGAGACAAGAAAAGAGGGAGAGAGAAAAAAGAAGGGATGATATGGAAAGAAGGAAGATGAAAGAAAAGAGATGGAAGGAAGGAGGAAGATAGAAGGAGAGGAAAGGAATGAAGAGAAGGAAGGAAAAGAAGAAAGTGAAAAAAAGAAGGAAGCAGGGATGAAAAAAGTAGGGTAAAGGACAGGCCCAAAGAAAGGAAGAGATGAAGGAAGGAGAAAGATGGGGGAAGGAGAGGGAGAGAGCAGGGAAGGGAGGAAGAGAAAGAAAATGTAGGGGGGGAAAGGAAATATGGAGAAAACAGGTAAAAGATAGAAGGAAACAGTGAAGAGAGACAAAAGGAAAGAGGAAGAAAGAGAAGGAAGGTAAGGGGAGAAAAGGAAAAAAGAAGAAATAGATATATATTGAAGAGGAGAAAGGGGAAGAAAAGGAGAAGGAAGATATGTAAATAAAGAGCCAGAGGAAAGAAAGAGGGGAGGAAAGAGAAGAGAAGAAAAAACAGAAAGTGTACATCTGTGCCTACATGCAGAGAAGTAATAAGGAGGAATGACTAGCAGTTTGGACTTGGAGTCAAAAAGACCAGACTTCAAATCCCATCCTTGTCTTCACCAGTTAGGCCATAAGCAAATTGATGAAGGTCTCTGAGATTGAATCTGTGAAACAAGGATAATAGATTACTGTGAGGACCAAATGAGAAATTTATGTCAAGCAGCTCATAACTGAGTGAATATTTAGCTCCAGTTTTTTTTTTTTTTAGGTTTTTGCAAGGCAATGGGGTTAAGTGGGTTGCCCAAGGCCACACAGCTAGGTAATTATTAAGTGTCTGAGGTCACATTTGAACTCAGGTACTCCTGACTCCAGGTCCAGTGCTCTATCTACTGCACCACATAGCCACCCCAAGCTCCAGTTTTAAAGAGTGTAGATAGAATACTTGGAGGTGTGGACCATCCCTTTGCCTTCTCCTTACACATTCTCTATTCTCTGTACTTTGATTCTGTACTACTTAATAAGAAAAATGAGAATAACTTGCATTTATAAGGTGCTTTAAAATTTACTTCCCTCATCAAAACCTGTGAGGTAAGTGATGTGCATCTATTTTATACATGAGGAAACAAAATACTATGCCAAAAAAAGCAATTGGTTCTTGATCTCTAATTAATTTAGTGCCCTGGTCTTCTTGTAGAGACATCCTAGAATCAGACCAGAGTACACGCAACAACTTTTCAGCTACTGCATTGACCCATGGTAACAAGGTCATGGAATCTTCCTACCTCTCTTGTTTATTTACTACAATTAAGGTTCAGGAAAAAAAATCGTTTTGATAAACCATAGTTATTGCACATCAGATTATATTTTCCTGGCATCCCAAACTAAAAATAAAAAAAAAACTTTTAAAAAAAGGATGCTACATATTCTATTATACTGGTTATCAATTCTCTGAGCTGTCTTTCCCCTTTGGGTTCAAATATCAGCATGTAATGTTTCACATTCAAAACCAAGATTTCTAGTTATATTGAATTAAAACAAATGATCATCATTAATTAATGGTTCATAACATGCCAGTGATAATAACTTAAGTAACTCATGAACTGTGCAGTTAGACTCAGGCCGTTTAATTTAACAAAAAAAGAAAGAAAGAAAACCACATTGGAAGTATGATCATTTGTGACATGGCTCAAGATGGGAAATCGTGAGGAGAGTAAAGATGACAGAATTGGCGCTAACCACCCTGACAAGGTCTTGAAAAGCAGTCGACATGACATCCCTCTGATCGGACTGCCGAAAATGTCAGCTTTGTGAAGGACAGTGAGAAAATGGTTTGCCGAAAATCTGAAAGGTGAATTCCAGTGCTGCTCCTTGTGTCAGATGTAATCTAATCTGCCATGGCCGGAGAGATGAGGACTTGGCACTAGGGACGGGTCACAGTTGGCAGACCCTTCCAGTCATCCGAGTCACTCCAAAAATGACGTAAGTTGACCCAAGGATTGCTTTAAATTCTACTTGATTATTGATACTCAAGAGGGAATGGTGCTCTCTAGTGAGAACTCAGGGAGACTGAGTGATATATTTCCAAGGACATCCTTCTTTCTTTCTTCCTCAGTCCATTGCCAACTCCCAGTCTTAATGAGCACAAAAATTCCTATCCCCAAACAAAAGAAGAATAAAATGCTTTTTTGCTAGGCTATATAGTCATTGCTTGTCTGACACACAGTAAACAGTTAATAAATGCTCATTGAATAATTGATATAAATGTGAAGAATAGTATATATATATATATATATATACACATATATATATGTATAAATGTGAAGAATAGTATATTAAGAGCATATTTTTCTAAGCTAAGATTTGTCCCAGAGAGATAATTTGGCATAATTGATAGGGGGTTGGACCAGGAAGAGGAAGGAAAGTCAACAGACCCCTATTAAGAACCTATTATGTGCCAGTCTATATCTGATTCTAGTTCTGCCTCTACCACCCTAGCAGCCTAAGCTCCATAAGTCACTCCTAAACAGGGAAATAGGACCCAGTACTGAAGCAAACATTGCCAGTATGTTAGAGTCCACCCACCAAATACTTTCACTGGTAAATCATTCTGCAAGTCATTCAACCTTTCCAATTCCCCAGGCAATAGGCAAATCTGTAAGACTTGAAATTTGAGAGTGGTTGTTGTTTGTTCTTCAATTGTGTCCAACTCTTCATGATTCCATGAATAAAATTCATGGGCTAAATGCTAGTGATGCATAAAGAAGCAAATGGCTTGCCATGGACTTTGTCCATGAGGTTTTCTTGGCAAAGATACTGGAGTGGTTTCCCATTTCCTTCTCCGACTTGTTTTACAAATGAGTAAACTGAGGCAAACGGAGCAAAGTGCTTTGTCCATGATCACGCAGCTAGTAACTGAAGTCACATTTGAGCCCAGGTCTTTCTGTCTCTAGAGCCACCATTGAGTGCACCCTTTTGAGTGGTTTTGGGTGAGAGTTTCTTCTTTGAGATCAAGAAATGCCATTTGCCTCTCAACCATTTAGCATAGTGACTGGCCATGGTAGGCACTTAATAACTATTTATTGATGGTCAGACTGGACACTGATCCCCTACACTGATGAAATCACGGGTCCTATCTTCCACTACCCCAAAATAATGCCATTTTGGAATTCTCTTTGGCTAGAATACCAGAGGTCAAGCTGTCTCTATAGTCATTCCATTATGTGGAGAAAACTAAAAATAGGGGACTTATAGTGGTTATTTAAATAACCCGCAATCTTTGCACAAGAACAAGAATTTATCTTCTACTGACAGTTCACCCAGCTGCTATCTCTGAGACTGGGAGCTGGTAGGAACCACGGTGGTCATCTAGGGCAAATTCCTCATTTTAAGTAGTTTGCTAAAGTCACTTAGCTCAGCAATGGCAGACACAGGAATCAATCACAAGATTCCTTGACTCCAAATCCAGGTCCCTTACCACTGCTTTCCAATACAAATAAAGAGTTTTGGGAAACAGGGATCCTAGGAGCTAGTGCCAAAGAGCATCCCAGTCACCATTTCCTCCAACATCCTTTCCATTGGTCAGAGAGGAAACTGAGACTCACAGCGGGGAGTCATTTGCCACAGATTACACAGGCAGTAAGAGGAGCAGAGCCAGGAATCCTTCCTATTTCCTCTGATACCAAATACAACATGATTTCCACTCCACCAGGCTGCCTTTCAGGGAATGGATGATTATATAAATATCCTGCTCAGCCGAAGTGCCTCCCACTGTCAGCCTAAGCTCCATAAGTCACTCCTAACCAGGGAAGTAGGACCCTGTACTGAAGCAAACATCGCCAGCATGTTAAAGAGTCCACCCACCAAATACTTTCACTGGTAAATCATTCTGCCGCAACCAGGGAAAATGATGCCAATAAAATGTTTAAGTGAAATGTTTGTCTCTTTGATTCCATAGTGACATTCATCTACACCCACAATCCAATTTGACCAGCACAATCACTGTTTTTCTAAAAATTGATTCAACCAAATTCATTGTTTGAGAGACAAGATTCTCTTCTGAATTCGGATTTCATTAGCAGAAGAGAAAAGATCAAGGTCACTAGGAAATTACCCATTCCCAATCATTTCTCTGAGACTTAACCTCCAGAACTGCCTTACTCTACACCTTGAACTTGTGTGGTTTAACTACTCTGATAACCATATTTCCTTTGTAACCCTGTATAATTTGTGATTTAAAAGCATTATTTTTATAAAGTTTCATAAGATTGCCAAAGACCTCAGTGACACTGGAAAGGCTCAAAAATCTTGTTTTAGCATCTCATAGAATTCACTTCTTTTCTCCCCCCCCACATTGTCATCATCTACCAAACTCCTATTCAGTGGGAAAGCTATGATCTATGAGTTCTGACTAAAGATTTCTAGGCCACTACATGGGCCAAGTGAGTGGATGACAGAACACTGAGCCTAAAGTGAGAAAGACCTGAGTTCAAATTCAGCCTAGATACTAGCTAGATGACGACCCTAGGAAAGTCACTTAACATCTTTTCTCAAATGTAAGATGGGAAAAATAATGACACCAATCTCCCAAGGCTGTTGTGAGAATCAAATGAGAAAATATTTGTAAGATGCTTATTATAGATGCTTAGTATAGGAGCTCTATCAATGCTATTTACTTTCTTCTATGTTAGGTGCATTTTTCAATTCAGTTTAACCACTGTGCTAAACTCTATAGATATTCTCTAGAAGCTGACATTTCTCTAGTGAGGGAGGGAATGGGCAGGGGGAGTATGTATGGAGATAAATAAAGGCAAACTATATGCAAAGTAAATATAAAGTAAATGGAGAGAACTGAGGAGGGAAAGGCTCTAGTCACTCGGGGAGGGGGCAAGGATTAGGAGAGACCTTGTGGAGGAAGTAGCACTTGGATTATTGAAGGAAGCTGTGAATTTTGCTAAGGAAAGGTGAGGAGGAAGATTTTTCCTGGTGTGAGTGACTTTTCTATAAAAGTCATGAAGCCAAAAACTAGAATCCATGTATTATGCAGGGAACAACAAATGGATTAGTCTGGCTCCATGATGCATAATTTATTTGAAGAAAAACAATTCTTATCCAACTTTTTTGGGGGGAGGGGCAGATAAAGGGGCAGAGAGGATATCTTATAATTATTCCTAAACTCGTATGGAGAATATTTTTTTATCTTTTTTTTAGTAATAGCAAAATATTCAGTGAAGATAATAAAAAGTTTTCTTTTGAGTAGAAAATGATTAATTCATTATAGATTAATCCATTACAAATTATTTAAAATGTCCTGGAAACCCCAAAAACTTCTAATGAAGCCCAAATCAGTCTTGCTGGAGTTTGATAGTACATGGAGCTCTTAATGTGGGATCTGTAACCTTGTGGGGATTTTAAAAATATTTCAATAACTGAATTTGAATATAATTAGTTTCCATGGTAATGTTATGTATTGTCTTTTATTTTATGAATTTATCAACATTCCTCTGAGAAAGGATCCTTAGGCTCTACCACACTGCTGTAGGGGACACACACACACACACACACCCAGAAGATCAGGTCATACTTACAACTTCAAGCTATGTGTCTAGTCATAGAACTTGGAAATATTCCTAACATTCTACTTTTCCGTAGCTTCTTTTTGTGTCAGTTTTATCCCCCCACTGGTTTATCACCTTCCAAAATATCTGTAACTAAATGTGCTTCCTATGGAAAATTCCTTATTTGGCTGGAATAACCCATGCTTATTCAAAAATTCATCATCAGAATAAATCTTTATTTTGACCTTTTCTGCTGCTCCTTATGACTGCCAGCATAAGGACAGATTACAAATTGGGAGAATTGGATGATTACATTTTTCTTTCATGGGTTCCTAGGATTCTCAGACTTGGCGCTAAGGTCTGCTTCTGATTAGCAACACAGAGGGTTTATTTAATAATGAATGAATGATCTTATGCAGAAGACTAAGGGTCATTATCTATTTCTCTCAATTGCCATTTTAAAAAAAATAACTGATCTTATTGAGGATAAAAGTATTGCTCTAAACAAGTTGAGACATTAAGCATGTCTTACATATTTTTTTAAATTAAATCATTGTCCTTAAATTATAAAATGTATTTGATGAGATTTTTCTCTGGCTTGCTCCCCTCTAGAAACTACACATTTTAAGTGACTAATCACTTTCCCCCAAATCTCATGTGTATGTTTGCATGGGCATGCATCTATTCCTGTGTTTACAAGCTGTGACTGTCTGTCTTCTTTTCTAAACAAAAGTCAGTTTGATGTCACAGCCGAAAAAGTTGTGGATTGTGATGAAAATGGTGAGAGGATGAAACTGAATATGTCATGTATTTGGCCTTGGAAATTCAAGACTTGTAAATGGAGATTCTATGAGGAAAGGGTGAAAAGATCTATCATTCGATTTGAATTTTATGAATGAAATTGCTAATTTCTCTAAGAAATTTGAAAAGATGGTCCTTTTCTAGGATCAGACAGCAATTCTAATCTTGAAAGTTTTCACTGATTTTTTTCTGTAATTTGGATTTTAAGGGTTTTTGCTTTTTTGATTTGTTTGGTTTTGGATAGTATGTTTGGAAATTTGAGAAGGGAGCATGCCCATTAAATTGGGCATTTTTTAGTCTTTAAAAAGGATTTTCTTTCATTTTAAAAGGAAGGATATCAATTAGCCTTTGACAAGAGGTTCGTTACAAACTTTGCCATCATGCCAGGTATAGTCAGATTTATTTAGTGATTAGGTTTTTTTTCTTCCACTCAGACTCAATGCTCAAAAAGCCCTATTTTTTTTAAAATACCATTTGAGGGGCAGCTAGGTGGCAAAGTGGATAGAGCACTGGTTCTGGAGTCAGGAGGAGCTGAATTCAAATCCAGCCTCAGACAGTTAATAATTACCTAGCTGTGTGGCCTTGGGCAAGCCATTTAACCCCACTGCCTTGCAAAAACCTAAAAAAAATAATACCATTTGTTTGGCCTTAAGATGACTATATTTGCAAACTAGAAAGTAGAGTCCTACTCAGAGTTTCTTGATAACCCAAATTGTCTGCAAAATCGGTTGATTTCTAAGACAGAGCATCTCATGTCCTGAGATGCTGAGTCCTTTATTCTGTATGTTGTTCAGAAGGCATTATATTGGCCTACAGATATATAGACTCATTTCATTTCATTTCCCAGGAGTAATCCTTAAAGAAGCACATGCTTGGGGCAGCTAGGTGGCACAGTGGATAAAGTACAGGCCCTGGAGTCAGGAGTACCTGGGTTCAAATCCGGTCTCAGACACTTGATAATTACCTAGACGTGTGGCCTTGGGCAAGCCACTTAACCCCATTTGCCTTGCAAGAACCTAAAAAAAAAGAAGCATATGCTTTCAATAAATGGAAAACCCCAAAGCATTGTCTTTTGCCTTTGTATCTTCAGCACCTAACACACCGCCTGGCACATATTTGACTCTTGTGCATGGATTTATTGATTGTTAAAATGTTGGAGATGGTGTTTAAGGTTAAATTTATCAGCTCATGTCTCTATTTTTATATTTGTGAAATAATATTTCACGGATGCTTTAGAAACCCACGAGTTGTTCTCCAATGAATAGACGGAGAGCAGGAGGGAGAGAAGAACAAAACAATTAATTTGATCATCTGTAATTGCAGATTGAAAGTTGAGTCTTTTTAAAAGCTGTTAGCAGAGATCTCAACATGAAACCTGGTGCTTTGGGTTCTGTAATATGTGTGTGAAGGTGTCACCAAGTAACCTGGAAGCACTGTGTCATCTGCCAACAACTGTACGTGAATGGGACTTTCTCACAGTCTTGTGCACTAATGCTAGGCTCAAGTTGACAAAAGAGTGATTTTGACAACTGCTGGAATGGAGGAATATCACATAGATCCAATAGATGCCCATGTGCTTTTCTTAAGGCAGACTGGTCATTTGAGGAAGCTCTAGCCTTTCAGAAGCTACCGTTTCTTCCTGCCATAGATTTGACTTAATAATGTCAGATTGGGAGTCTTTAGTTATTTGCTTCATAGCTTGCATCTCTTTGGTTTTTTTCCTCCAGGCCTGATGGAATAGGAACTGTGACAGTTGAAGAAAAGGAACGCTTTGAAGAAATCAAAGAGAGACTCCGAGTTCTCCTTGAAAATCAAATCACACATTTTAGGTAATATATTATATCTGTGATTGAGGGAGATAAAGGATTTTGTGACACTCCTTTGTGACCCTGGGCAACTGACATAACCTCTTAACCCTAACCTCTCCGAGACTCAGTTTCTTTATCTGCCAATAAAAAAGGAGATTGGGCTTGGTAGATTCTGAGGTTCCTTCCAGCTCTGTTTCCTTTGATCCTATCAGAATTCTAGGTCCCAGAACATTGATGTATTATTGATTGCTCAAAGACAATCACCCTACAGTGATGTAAGGGGTGATCCAATGATAGAAGGAGTATTGCAAATGTCCTCTAGTACCAACCTTTTTATTCTACAGGCTGCCTTAGTTCAGTTGTTTCTGTTGTAGTTCAGTCCTTTCAGTTGGGTTCAACTTTGATCTTTTAAGGAGAGATACTGAAGTGGTTTGCCATTTCCTTCTCCAATTCATTTGGGGGTGGGGGGTTGCAATGCAAGGCAATGGGGTAAAGTGGCTTGCCCAAGGTCACACAGCTAGGCAATTATTAAGTGTTCTAATGACAGATTTGAACTCAAGTCTGCCTGACTTCAGGGCCAGTTCTCTTTCCATTGTGCCACCTCTGCCCCCTGCTTTAATTCATTTTTCAGACAATGAAACCGAGGCATACAGGGTTCAGTGATGACCAGGGATACACAACTAATAATCATCTGAGGCTGGATTTGAACATTGGAATATATCTTCCTTATTCTAGATCATGGTGCCACCTAGCTGTCCTCATTGTAACCTTATGAGGCAGTTCCTGCAAGTATGATTAACCCAGTTTTACAATTGAGGAAACTGAGGCAAGCAGGGTGAAATGACTTCTCCGGGGTCACACAGTAAGTGTCTGGGGCCAGATTTGAACTTAGGAAGATGAATCTTCCAGTACTCATATCCACCATAGAGCCCAGCACTCGCTCCCTTACTTCAATTACTCATTAACAATCAAATTTTCATCTCATTCTCTAAAGAGTTATCTTAATTCAGTTTAATTCAACAAGAATTTTGCTAACTCCTCCTTTATGTCAGACATAGTTCTAGGCACAGGGGACAGAAAGACAAAAATTAAGCAGTCAGATGCAGACCACTGAGAGTGCATTCTCTCTAGTAGAAAGGACATGTTTAAATGGATAGAGATAGAGATAGAGATAGAGATAGAGATAGAGATAGAGATAGATTAGATATGGACATGGACATGGATATGGATATGGATATGGATATGATATGGATATAGATATGGGTATGGATATAGATGATATAGTTAGCTAGATATAGATATAGATATAGATATAGATATAGATATAGATATAGATGATATAGATGATATAGATGATATAGATATAGGTACAGATACAGGTACAGATACAGATACAGATACAGATACAGATACAGATACAGATACAGATACAGATACAGATACAGATACAGATACAGATACAGATACACAGAACAAATTTATGGGGAAAACACAAAATCCTGATGGAATCAAGAAAGAACTTTTGAAGGAGGTGGTCCTTGAGTTGATTTCTGAGGAGCAAAGAATTCTGGGAGGTAAAGGTGAAAAGGAAGTACATCCCAATCTGTGCAAAAGCCTGGAGGTAGGAAACTGAATATGGAAATGGCAGCAAGGTCATTTTGGTTCAATCAGAGAGTACATAGGGAAGACAGAGGCAGAATCAGTCAGAAAACATCAACTTGTAGCCAAATTGTCACAGGCTTAAAATACAAAATCAAGGAGCTTTCATTTTATCTTCAAGGCAATGGGGAGCAAATAAAGTTTCTAAAACAGAGGCGCAACATAGACTTTCCCTTTAAGAAGATCCATTGGAGATTGTTCAAAATTACCATTGCATGGAGTTGGAAAAAATAAATAAATAAAACACTTTTTTCCAAAAGATCATTTTGAGAAGTTATGTGGAGGTTAAATTGGAAAGAGTTGAGGCTGAATGCAGAGAAACCAACTATTGCTTTAGTTCAGGCAAGAAGTGGTGAAATCCTGAACCAGGCTGGTGGCATGAGGGAGTGGGGAAAGAGAGCAAATGTGAGAAAGGTTTCCAAAGTATAATTTTTTTAAAAAAAGGCAAAAATTATTTGTAAATGATGTCAGTTCTTCATTTTGCCTGAAATGGGAATACTAATTGCAAACTTGTAAAGCAGTAGAATCTGTGTCTCCTGGGATGATTTCCCTCTCCCCATCCAAAAAATCTGTCTCCCCATTCAGGAACAAATAGTAGACAGCCTAGGCAAATGAAAGAACAGACAAGACATATACCTGTCTTGACAGCTTGTAGGTTCCCCCAACCCATAGGATAGATAGCTAGATAGCCAGCCCAGCTCTCTTGGAAAGAAAAATACAACACACTAGCCTTGCAGGGCATGGATTACTCTCTAAGAGAAAATGAGCATTCCAGGAGAATATGTTTCAGAATATTGGGCTCCCAGGGAGCAATTCGGATGCCATTCAATGGTATCCAGTACCCTGAAAATCACTAGAATTTTCAAAAGTGACTAGCTTGTTCTCCTAGAGAGCATATATTGAGTCAACATTTATTGAGCACCAGCTGTATAAAAAACATGGTGCTGGGCAATAAAGACCAAATGCCAATGTGCAAACTAATGGATTAGATGGAAATAACTTAAAGGATCTCTATGGCTTCCATTATGTTCTATAAGTTTCCTTCAAAACTCAGCTCAACTCCTCCATAAAGCCTTTAAGAATTTTTCCAGCTTTGGGGGGATCTCTCCTCTCTCATATTAGCTTTTATAGAGCACCTGTCTGTTTGCAAGTTGTTTCCACTAGTAAAATGAAAGTTTATAGAAAGCAAAGCTTGTTTTCTTGTTGGCTTTTATGCCTGTATCTCCACTTCCCAGCATGGCTGGATACAATAGAATCTTCCCAGATGTTGGTTGATTTTGTTTTCGAGCATGTATCTCTATTATCCAAGCTAGCCCTTTTGTTTTTTGCATAAAATGAACTACTTGGCTAAAGAAGCAGCCAGGCATGAAGTCAGAAAGATGCATCTTTCTGAATTCAAATCTGAACTCAGATACTTCCTAAATGAGTGACCCTGGGCAAGTCACTTAACCCTGTTTGCCTCAGTTTCCCCATCTGTAAACTGAGCTAGAGAAAGAAATGGCAAACCATTCTAGGATCTTTGCCAAGAAAAGCCTGAATCGAATCATGAAGATTTGGACACAATTGAAATAACGAAACAACAACATTTAGCTAAAGTTAACAGTGGTTGGAGGACTAAATGGATTTTGTCAAAGTTCAACAAATGTATCCAAAGACTGACATTTGTTTTTTGTTTTGTTTTGGGGTTTCTTTTTTGTTTGGGTTTTTTTGCAAGGCAAATGGGGTTAAGTGGCTTGCCCAAGGCCACACAGCTAGATAATTATGAAGTGTCTGAGGTTGGATTTGAACTCGGGTACTCCTGACTCCAGGGCCAGTGCACCACCTAACCACCCCAAAGACAGACATTTGTAACCAATGCGTAAAGTCTTAGTAAACTAACAAATGATTATCCCTTCACTATAAAGACATAAAACAAACCTTGGTTAATTTACTGATTATTTCCTACTGCAGATAAGTCTGCCAGTCAACCTTCAGTCATTACACACACACACACACACACACACACACACACACACACACACGCATACATACACACACATCCTGTGTGATTCAGTATTAACATAACATAATGTGACAGATTAAAGCATTTTCAGCGCCTCAGAAGGAGTTGCTATAGGAATCAAGTCGCAGGACTCTCATATCTTGGTGCTAATTATCACATATATTTTTGTTGCCTAAAGAATCTATGTCTCTTTCAGGTATTGCTTTCCATTTGGCCGACCTGAAGGCGCGTTAAAAGCTACACTTTCTCTTTTGGAAAGGGTAAGAGTGAAAGGTCAAGACAGGTTGGAAATCTAAGGTACAGGAGCCTCATTGTAATAGAAGATTGTTATCAAATGATTTTATTTATGAGCTGAATGCTGTCTAGATTATACCAAGCATCTGGATGAAAAACAGCCCCAGTTCCAGATGCTTTAACAACAAAATTTCAAACATCTGGGTACCTCTCTTTTTTCCCTCAAGTTTGCATACATAGGATGAACATTAGACTTAAACCCAAATTTGAACAAAATAATCATTTCATGGTGGGGGGGGGGGTATTTTTTCTGTTCCATGGATGGACTTTTGCCATCTTATGCATGGTAGTAACATTTTAAAAATGATTCTAGTGGCTACTTTGTAAATGACTACGGAAAAATAAATGATGGATTTTTCCATGGAAACTATTCAAAGCTTCTATAGATCTGCCCTCTTATCAATATGGTTTCTCCAGCCATCCAATTGTGTGGATCACAATCCATGATATATTCTTATTCCTCTCCTCCCATAATCCCTCCTGGGGGAGGTGGGGGAACACTCAAGTTTTGGAAGCCTTTCTACTCTAGGCCTTTTATAATTCTATAGACACATAGGCATTCAGATCTTGGGCTGTCCTTCTGTTAGCCCTCATTCTTACATCAGGAACTTATCTCATTTCATGGTCACACACGTCCTGGGTTCAACAAATACTATGGCATTCTCTATTATGGGTATTCTAATGTTGGAACCAGCATAGAACTCTGTAAAGTCATACCCATGCCCAATAAGTTTCAATTCCCAATTGTCTTTTTGCAATGTGAATGAGTAATGCATGTGAATTCCCTTCTTGCTCCTCCCTTTTTCTTTTCCCAACTAAAGGTTTTGATGAAAGACATTGTTACCCCAGTGCCACAAGAGGAGGTAAAAATGGTCATCCGTAAATGCTTAGAGCAAGCTGCATTAGTCAACTATACTCGTCTCTCAGAGTATGCCAAAATTGAAGGTAAGATTACCTTCTGTCACCAGTCTCAGACTAACATTGTAATATGCTCTCTTGGAAAAATTTAACTGCTGGGTATTTAATTCTCCTCACACTCATGCATCAAAGGGGAAAAAAATAGCTCCACATTTACCAAGAACCTACTGTGTGCAAGGTGATGCACTAGACTAGGAAGACAAAGCCAAAAATGGGAAACAATCTGCCTTCAAAGAGCTTTCGTTCTCCTGGGGTAAGGGGTGGCGAGCAGGGAGGAGCTGCAACATATAGACAGATGAATAAATAATGAGATATTCTGAGGTAGAAAAGTGTTCTAAGGACTCAACTGAATTTATTGAACTGACAGCTAAGCTCACAGAACAGGTGACATGCTGCTTGGTTGTAGCTGAATAAAGTTAAAAATGAAAAGTCAGTTTACTGGGAAAAAGGTGGGGGATGGAATTAGGAGAAAATATGAGGCTAATGAAGTCTCTTCTAAGGTTTGGTGTGTTTGACATCAAATATTGCCCTGAGATCTAAAATGTTTAGTGTTCGTAACCTTTGATCCCCAAAAGAGTAGAGCAGGGGACAGATGACCACCAGTAGTGTCCGAGAAAAGGATGAATGAAGGAGGCAACATCTCGACTCTGCTTTCACTATTTCTCATCCCTTGAAAGTATCTTCCTCTTGTTGGTGTTTCTAAATATTTTCACATAATGATAGTAGATGATCAGTTCTCAGATGGTCTCGGAATTACATCAGAACTCATTTACTCTTGACTTCCCAGTCCTTGGGTAATCGAGACCACCAGACCCTTAAAGTCATTGAGAAATAACCATTACTGACCATCTCTAATCATCCCTTTAAGTAGATCTGCTCTGTGGAGCTATGGTTCTCTGGGTGGGGTGGGAGGCTCCCAGTCCCAAAGGTATCACTAACTTTTCATTGTTACCTTGTCGGCTGCTAGAGGGAGATTTGAAAAAAGCCCACCCAGCTTGATGGATGTGTAAGTGTATCAATGTGGAAGCTCTGTGTGCAAAATTCAATGTGCGTTCTGGATTTAGATTTTTTTTCTCACATGTGAAACATGGCAACTGAGTAAAGCAAGCAAACCCACAGTGTTTGCCTTCGGGACTTAAAAAAAAAAATTAACTGACCAAGCTCCTGCCAGAGTCCTTGTTTCCTTAGAGAATTAGGTAAAGATTGTGTCAAATTTTCAGTGTTCTGTATATCACATGTCCTCCCTTTTTTCAATTTTGTCTGTCTGACAATGCAAATTGTGTACCAGTGGTAATGAATTCATTGTTATGCATCCAGTGAGAAACACTTAAGAATTGGGCACTAAAAGGACGTTTATCAACTCTTGACTTGGTAATGAGTGACAAAAATAGAGGAGGAGGAAGAAGACCGACCGTTTCAGTGCTGTGTGATCAGCTGATTTTGCCAGCGTTCACCCTCACAGGAGATGACAGTTGGTTGTATTCAACTGAAATGGGTAACCAGAGTAGGCGAGAATGGAACAGGTCTTGGATCCCACCCAGCCTTGGTATCATGGCAGCTGCCTCCCTCCATAGGTCTTGGTTGTAGATAGTACTAACCTTTCAGTAAGATCTGCTCTCTTCTTTCAGCTAAATCTAGGCCCCCCCCTCCCTAAAATAAATGAATAAATAAAGAAAACTTTAAGATCTGTAAGTAAAAATGCATTCATTTCCAAAGTAGACCAGCTAGTCCGTACTTTTCCTTTTGTGCCTCAATTCTTCTCGGTTGTGTTAATTATCTTTTGCACTGTGACTTTTAGGTCTGGGAGTACTTTGAAGCAACAAATCCTTTTTTTCCAGCTCTCTTTTCAGAGAAGTACTTCATTCCACACTACCCACTCTCTCTTGCTTCTCTCCTTCCTTGTCCGGGATTGGCTCAGCCACTTTTCTATGTGACCTCTGTAAAAAGTGGTTGTGACACCAATTTCAAAGCATGCTGGGATTGTTAACTCCAACAACCCAACATCCACCAGCTGCATGCACTAGGTTTTCTTTCATGAGCATAGTCCACTGCGCGTGGGCACGTGGCAAACTCAAAAATATTACTACCATGCAACTTTCCTTTATGAGCACCTGTTTTTACCAGCAGGGGGGAAAAATACCACCTTAAATTTGGATCCTCAAGCATCTCCTACTGCCTTGCAAAGCTCTGACTAATGACAGAATTTGGGAACGAAGTTGTAGTAATATTGCTAGCGACTATGTTGATGAAGAAATACCTCAAGAGCCTTAGATACTAAAGTCTGAAATCCTTAGTATCTCGGAGCCTTAAACCAATGAGATTCTGTTTCCCCTTTATCCATGATGTTTTGGTCATTGTACTCTTGCAAAACAATTCCAAAAAAAAAAGACTCGTCTAATCGTGGTCACAGCCTTTCTTGTGACTCATGGCATGCTGAATGGTTAATCCAGTAGATCTTCGATTTTGAAAATTCCTTTTTTTTTCTTTTATCCTGTGTTGATCCCAAAATACTCTGTGGCTATTTTTTTCCTTTTGAGCTAATGTAACGTTTTCCTCTGACCTGTGACCTATATAACCTCTTTACCTCTGACCTAAGCCTCTTGCATGCCCAAATCCTCTTTTATAGGGAAAAAGAGAGAAATGTATGAGCATCCTGTCTTCTGCTTGGCCTCTCAAGTGATGGATTTAACCATTCGTGAGTACCTACCACCTCCTTTCCATGCTGTCTTCACTCTCTCTGTTTCCATTACCTCAAGACAATTCAGATCCAAACCAACTCACTTTCCTTGCTTCAAGTCTTTTAGCATTTGGCTTGTCTGTTGGTTCTGTCTGTGAAACCCCAAGTGTGAGAAGTCCGGTCACTTTGTAGCAGCCTTAAAAACAGGTTAGCCAATGAAGCCATTTGTTTGTGATAAGCTCCGATTTGTCCGTAAGTTGTTTTCTGTTGTGCCATGTCCGTGACCTGAATGCATTTTTACTTTGCTTCTGTGTAGTCCCAGTTTGTAGAGTACTTGTCACTGGTACACAATCAGAAGGTAGCAACTACACCAGGGGAAGAACAAGGAGCGAGGCCTTAGAGGAAGGACCCTAGGGGCAAGGCTGGCCTTTCTTTCCCGTGGGGGAGATCTCAGAACAATTCGGGGTCCAAGAGTCCATAAAGCAGTCCTCTCTCTGCCTCCTGTCTGTCAGCTCTCAGCTCAGTCGCTTGCCCTCGTTCTCTTTAGACTGATTTGTCAAGCTCTGGCTAGAACATATGACCTAATTGTCACCTAGAAAGTTCCATGTATGTTTCATAGCTTAATTCCACATTGACCTTGATTTGACTAATTTTCTATTTGTGCAGCATTTTCCACCTCTGTGAAGGAGCCTTTTTTGCTGATCCCCATACTTCAGGGCGGTGGGAAGCCAGGGTGCAACTTTTTTTTTCTTTCGAATGTCATATATCACACATAAGTGGGGGGCATTTTGGTCCACTTGCTCATTAATTCTGCGTATCTGTTCTGATTTCTCTCTTCTCCTTGCTTTCTCTTTCTCTCCCTCTCTCTATCTCTCTCATATAGAGAATCAAAAGGATACAGGTGAACAATTGTATATGCATTATAAACTAAAGAGTTATATTTAGTTTATTTTTGTATTTTCTTTTTATCTGGCTCCTTAAGTTGTATACTCCTAGAGACTGAAGTGGAGTTACAATAATGCTTAAGGAGTTAATTTGTGCTGTCTCAACACACATCATACCCCTTAGCTGTTGACCTTCTAGAGAACTTCGATAAAGGCATAAACTTCAAAAGAACAGAATTTCTCGTTTTCAATGGAACATCATTCCATTTTTTGGTACAAACATTTTACTGATCTGGCCTCATGTGGTCATATTTACTTTCAAAGGCTACTGACTCAAATTAATCCTCATTTTTATTTTCCATTTTTTTTCTTTTCTTGTATTCTGACCTCTCGAGAAGTTTATGTTATTCAGTGACTGTGTACTAGCAATGAAGCTAGAGGAGACTTGTGTTTGTGTTATGTTGTTTGTAATGTGTGGAAAGATAGAGTTTTGGAGTAGGTAGAAAATGAATGTAAACTGTTTTAGTAGTCTGTCTTGGCGGTCCATGCTTTCCACTGTTTTTGTTACTCTTCTTTGTGGGGCAACCTTTTGGGAAGCTCCAAGTACTTTGACATTCTGTCTTTGTTGGTTAATATGCCTCTGAGTAGATTCCATAAAGAAAGACCCTGACTTCAGGTTCCTCTTGTCAATAATGGAAGTGTAGCCTGGTAGATAAAGTGCTGGCCTTGGAGTCAAGAATTTCTGATTCAAATCCCACTTAGAACTAGCTATGTGACCCTAGTCAAGTCACTAATAATCTCTATGTGCCTCAGGCAATTTCCCTAGTATATCTCTGCTAATTCATTACCAGGTTGTACCCATCTACAAACTGATTATTCCCGTTTCCTTCTTGAATTTGTATGGCAAGAGAGCCAGTTGGGGGGAGTGAATAGAGCTGGTCTTAGAATCTGAAAAACTTGGGTTCAAATCATGCCTTTGATACATGTGGGGCAAGTCACTCACTTTATGCAACCTAATCAACTCTGTAAGACTTTGAATTGGGAAAAAAGGGGATCAATTTGCTCTGGTAGAGGGAGTTAGTTATTCATTAGGAACTCCCCAAACCAAAGAAATCTCAGGTCCTATCAAATATAGATAATATATAATGCAGAAATATATTTTTTTCAATCTTCTTGAAGGCAGCAACAGAATATATTGACTTTTAAAAATAATAAAACTTCATTAACTATATTTCTTTGAAAGAAAATTTCAGAGTGAACAGAGTACAATTCCCCTCTTAGCATGCTAAAGGCACAGGAATCGAAAAATAGTCGAATGAGTGTGGATCTTGTCCGTAGTCAGTTGGAATATTGCCTTTTATAGGGTTCATTTCCTGCAGCTGGTTTCTTTTGTGAGTGGTGGAAAACTTCCTATGGAATATTTCTGTGGAACCAGTTCAGGATCCTTTTAACCATGAGCAAAAGCTGACTTCTGAGAGCTAGAAATGAGGATTTTGACAACTGGGTTTCTTAGGTTAGATGCTGATCTTTCTTTTGTTCCTTGGGAGCCTCAAAGGCTTATCCATGCCCAATTTAGAAATTTTTCCTCTTTCTGGAAAGAAGATGGTGTTGATGACTAGTTCTTTCTCTTATTAGAAGTGTTTATGATCTCCATCTAGTTTTTCATTTATTTTCCCATGCCATTCATACTCAGCTTCTCTTCCTTTCCTTAAAGGGAAGAATGAACTAAGAACTCTCCACTTCTCCTCTCCCAACAAACATCACTAAGAATAAATAAGTAAAAATGGCAAAATTTTGAAATAATCATCTTGAAACATAATGTGAAACATCTCCTTGGTTTTGGAAAGAGAGAGAAAATTTATAGCCTTGTGACAATCTTCCTGCTGAGTCAAATTCTAGTAAGATGCCAGATGCAGAACCAAGGATAGAGAGAAATGATCTCCACTTTTCATTTTGTTGTTTTTCTAATTCAAGTCTTATTCCTTTGTTCAGCTGTGTTAAAAAGCATTTTCCTTTGTCATGAGAAAGTACAGGTAGATCAGCAAGAATGACAATATAGAAGTTTGAACTGTCTGGGGTTTTTTTACTTTTATTACAAGAGTGCCTCAAGATGAATGCTCATCTTTTGCTTTGTGACCTTCTTATGTGATACATGCCAACAAAATGTGGAACCCATTTCTTCCCAACAGCATCTGACCGGTAGACACAAGCCCAATCCCAGTCCAAGTCAACAGCATTTATTCAACATCTCCAAAGCAATATAGTAAGGACTGGGTTTATAAAGAAAAATATTAAAACAGTCCCTTCTCTCAATAGCTCTCTTTATGTTTAAAGGTACATATTTTCCTTAGATGATGGCAAGAGAAATGAATTTTTTGTTCTATCAAACTGACTTTTAAGAGGATAAACCACAGAAGCATTGTTCATGGGTCTAGTTCAGGTTTTTTTAACCTTTTTTTTGCATTACTTCTAGCAGATTCTCCCTTCTTAGAATAACATGGTTTTTAAAAAATGCATAAAATAAAATATGTAGGATATAAAAAATCAATTATATTAAAATGCAGTTATTAAAATATTCAAAAAGAAATGTACAAATCCCAACTTTGGAAAGAAGCAGTAGTGTGCCAGTAAATGTTTATTAAACGGGGGAAGGAATACACTGAAGTGAACAGGGAAAGTTTGCATAATGACTTTTAAGTTTAATCTGCTTCGTCAACACTTTCTTAAGTCTACAAAATGGAAAAAAACCCACACAATCCATGTCCTGATTTGTCGCAATTGCTGACACTGAAATTTTAGCAATATGATTACAGGCAACTCCAGCAGAGCACTGTCTAGAAGGCATTTCAGAGATCATCTAATCCAACCTCTTCCTTTTCTCCAAATGAAGAGACCCAGGGAAGTAGGTCACATTGGTAGTAAGAAACAGAGACTATCAGACTGGATCTCTTCACAAAGGAAACAAATATTCCAGGGATACATTGTCCATTGCTAATCTGTCTATTTGAAATAGCCCATTAGATTTAGGACACAATAGTTTTGGACTCAAAAGACATGGGTTCCAATCTCAATGCTGCCACTCATTAACTAGGCTACCTTGAATAATTCACTTCCTTGGACCAATTTTTTCATCTAGCAAATGAGGGGGTTGAATTAGATGACTTCTCAGGCCCCTCACAAATCTAAAGCTATGATCCAAAGAAAGGAGCGGGTAGATAACCCTATCTTTATTCACATAAGCCTTGAGAATAGAGCAGAGGTGACAAAATACATCTAGTGCCATGACTCACAGAAGACTAGCTATTTAGCACTTTCAGTTACAAACATGAAATCACAAAGATCTTTATAGTAAGGAACAAAAAATGAGAATTGAGATAACAAGCAATTATTAATTATAATGGTTTGCTAAGCATTAGGTTATCTGACATATGAATTCAATTCTCATGGCATTTTTTGGAGAACTTTTCATATGAAAAGACAGTGGGAATAAAAAGACACAAAAGAAATAGTGCTTATTCTCAAGGATATGATATTCTATTGAAGGAAACTATATAGACTCAGGAAAATTCAAAATTATCACAATATAAATTAGTCAGTATTGTGCTAAGCATTTTATGAATATTATCTCATTCAATAACAATAGTTAAACAAAGGGAAAGAGAGGGAGAGAGAAACAGAAACAAAGACAGAAAAATATGAAGAGAGAGAAAAGGGGAAGAGACACTAAAGAAGACAGAAAGACAGACAGACAGACAGTGAGACAGAGAGAGGGAGGGAGGGAGAGAGAAACAGAGAGAGACAGAGAGAGAGAGGAACTGAACTTGTCTTTGAAAAAAGTTAGGAATCCTCCAACTGGGAGTAGGAAGGTGGATGATAAAAGGAAGATTCTTCCCATAGAAACAACCTAGGCAAAGACATGGAGATAGGAGAAGGAACATCATATAGAGAGGCCAGAAAGAAACCTCAGTCATACATCACAGAGTTTATAGTTGACTTGGAAAGACAAGACCTTGAGACAGGAAATACCTATGTAACACCTCCAATGTACTGTACTGTACAGGCAACTATGGTGTAGAGCATGTGCATTCTGAGGAAATTCAGAGGGAGAGGTAAAACACTATGAAATGAAATTCATCCAGAAAGTTCACTAAATTGAATGCTAGAGGACTTGGGCTAAAACCCTGCCTCTATCGCATACTGTTTGTGTGGCACAAGGTAGGTTCACAACTTCTGTGTGCTATGGACAGTTCCCTTGGTCTTCTTTACTAATACGTGGGCAGATCATATTTGTCAGCAGAGGAAACTCCTGTTCATATTCTTCCTATAGTGATAATGACCCCCAAAAGTCTCTGACCTGCAATTCTCCATGAATCATCCAGACCCAACTACATTCATCAGCAACAAAAGAGTTTCCATATCAGTCTGCAAGCCTGGACTTTGGATTTTTTAGGGAAATGATTCAACTCATTTCAATCCATCTCACCTTTAGAAAATATCTGATGTGCTGGGCATTGTGGGATGCTGGACATATAAAGCCAAAAGTGAAAACAGACCCTGCCCACAAGTAGTTTACATTATGACAAACATAAATTACAGGGATGACTTCATTCTATTTCTATCCCAGAACATGGCCCAGAGCCTCTCATGGTAGGGATTGAATAAATGCTCATTGATGAACTGACACTTCCACCCTCGCTTTATCACTTAAGATTTATGCAAAGACCTGTTTCTTATATGTTTTGTTATATAAAATGCCCAATTCAGCCTTTCTATACCCAGTACATTATACTTCTTTCCCAACTAACTCTGCCATTTAGACCCATTTTATGAATGGAAAAACTGAGGCTCGGAGAAGCCAACCCAGCAAAGCCACCAAGCTCTAGATCAAACCTGATCTGATTCTCTGACTGGCCACCAAATCATCAGTCTTCTTATAATTATTTCAATTGATCTCTGATTCCTATATAAACCCCAAAGAATATAGGAAACAAGCAAACAAGTTTGCTATAGAATGATTGGTCTCACAAATGCATTTTCCAATATTTAGACTAAGATACAAATTCATGTAAATTGCGCTTTAACTCAATGACATGTATTATGTACCTACAACTTGGAAGATGCTCTCCTGGTCACTATAGATACAGGGAACCAATCCTTGCCCACAAGAGATGTATATTCCATTAGGGGAATATCACACATACACACACACACAGACACACACACACACACACACACACACACAGACACACACACAGATAAGTGGATAGAAAATAAATACAAAGTTACTTAAAATATTTTCACGAGTCAGTGTATGCTTCTGATATGTCCTAGTCATATGACTTGATTGAGTTTTTTAAGCTCAGTGCTCTAGACAAGCCTGCCAAATGAGATATTAGAGTGTAATCTCCTTGAGAACAGGCTTACTTCATTCCTTGTGTTCATTGCCTCAGCGTCTAGAACAGTGCCTAGCACATAGTTCACGCTGAGAAAATGTTGATTTTTTGCAACTCCTAAAAGTTTCAGAGCAGGTGGTGATCTGCAGAGGACAAAGTCTCTTACCAATAGAATCAAAGATCTGGTCCAAAGCCAATCTGTAAGTTGACAAGAGAAGAGGGGAGGATGGGAATCAGAAAAGGTCTAGGAGATCCCGCCTAAGCTGGGTTTTGAAGAAAGCAAGGATTCCAGGAGGCTTAAATAAGAGGACATTCCAAACATGAAGCTACAACTCTACACATGGAGGCAAGAGATGGGATATTGTGTGTGAGGAACAATAAGAAGGCCAGTTTATCTGGGACAAAGAAAAGATGGAGTATAAAATAAAGCAAGATTGAAATCCTAAGTGACAGAGGGTAACCATAACAACACAGATGAAAGTAAGTGAAAGACTTACCAGACCTACCAAATGAATTGATTGATTGTGAATTTAAAGAACCCTCAACAGAGGGTGGTAGAATTAGTTCTAGAATGAGGCGTATACATTCTGATTGCCTATTTCATTCTGTTGAATTTCTTTGGTTAATTCTATTCTTTATTATAAGCAAAGCTTCTTCTTTTTCACAAAAGTTAGAAGAGTTAGAAGAGATGTCAGGGGCATGAAAGCCATAGTTAGACATAGTTAGGCATTCAAATCTTTGTCCAGCTTCTACTTGAAGACCTCTGAGGATGGGAGGTGGAGGAAGGCAAGGATCCCAGTATCTCTTGAAGCTGCCCATTCACCTTTTGGATAGCTCTTGTTGTGAAGAGGTTTTTCTTGACATGTAACCCAAATTTGTCTCTTTATAACTTATGGTCACTGCTCCTGGATCTGTCCTCCAAGACAAAATAGATCAAACCTTAATCCTTTGTGGACAACTGCCTTCTAATATCTGAAGTTCCCTACCTTAAGTCTTTTCTTCTTCAACCTCAGCACATCTAGTTTCTTCAACTGATATCCTATGACATGAACACAATCCCCTTTACCATTCTTTCTCAAAGCGAGGAACCTAGGACTGAAGACAATAGTATTGACAAAAGCAGCATATAGTGTGATTTTTGTCACTTTATTCCAAGAAGCAACCCAAGGTCTCCTAGCCTTTTTGGTTGTCATGTCACACTACCAATTCATGCAGTCCACTAAAACCCCCACATCTTTTTTCAGAACTGCTAAGTAATTTTGACTCCCCACATCATACTTAGAAAGTGGGATTTTATATTCAAATACAAGACTTCAGATTTACTTTTACTGAATTTCATCTTATTTGATTTAGACCAATGCTCCAGACTTCAAGATCCTTTTGGATCCTGAGTCTATCATCAGTGTGTTAGGTATCCCTCCAAACTTTGTGCCATAGGAAGAAATGAAATAATTTTTCTTGGAGAGGGGCATGGGGATGAATGTAAGAAGTCATTAGAGATGGTGATGTTTTGAAAAAAATGTAAACTAATGACACCCTCAAATCAGGGAGCTTAATATTCCAGACTATATTTTCTACTAAAGGTAACAGAGAGCCATTGAGATATTTTAGTAGGGAGTTGACATGATCAAATCTGTGTTTTAGGAATATTAATGGGGCAGTTGTTTGAGAGGAAAAAGCGACAGCAAGAAAATCAAATAAGAGATCATTGCAATGTAATCTGGAGTGGAGAAGATGACCTCATTGTGGGCAGATGCTTGTAAGTGAAGAGAAGAGGACTGAATGGAGATATACTGGCAACTAATCAGAAGAGTGAGGGAGAGGGAAGAATGTTGCTGAATTCATGGTAGATTTTTTTGTTGATCGATGCAAAGTACAGGGAGAGAGACAGAGAGAGAGAGAGGGGTGACTAATAGGATGGATGATGGAAAGCGATAGAGATATCAATAGCTACGTAGGTACATATATGGTGCTAGAAAATGTGTTAGAAAGGTGTTAGAAAGAGAGGACTGCATATTCCAAAGAATCTGAGTATTCTTACTCTAAAATTTGGTTATACTTTGTCATATCACTGACTTAGAATGATTGTCATATGATAGGCTGAAGTTTTCATTTTTCTTTCAATGTGCTGGTGTTGTATAGAAGTTGACATAGGAAGAGGTATGAACACATCAGTGAACTAAAAGAGGATGACCTGAGCCTTTCTCCTCTATTTGACTTTGCTCATATTTTTTTTTAAAAATCTCAATTTCCCCCTATTTTCTGGAATGCTCAACAGCATGTCCTATCAGAAGGAAGGATCCTGTTCTCCAAGAATAGCTAGATAAAGATCTAATATCATAATCCATTAGAAGTCTAAAACTCCTCAGAGCTCAAGAGATTAGGAAACTATATGTGCCTCAACTTATGATCTTTTCTAAGTAACTTAAGACTTTGAGATAGGACAATATAAACTATAATTTGTTTGTTGATCATTCTTCTGAAAGACTAGTGTGTTTTCATAAAAGCACCATAAAATTATTTGGCATCTCCACTGTCTAACGTGCCAGCATGTTGGCTTGCCTTAGTTAATTAAATTTCTTTGTTACAAAGAAAGGCTCTATTTTAGGGGTGGAACTGGGTTATTGAAAGGTGACGATGGGAAAAAAACCTCAATGAAATCTTTATTTGTTATTAAAATGAATTTTATGTTTTTTATCAGTAAAGTGAATAGCGGGAGGGAATTATTTAAAATTCAGTCATTCATTAAATATCATTTATTGGGCAAATAGCATATGCAACACAGTACACTCTTGGGATATACTCCTCTGGACACAAGACAAAAGTTATTGGAGGGGAGATATTGAGCCTTTCCATCCATCAGATCTCCGGGATCATTGTTCATTCCTCCATGAGGACTAACAGAACTCTGAAGTTCTTGCAAATCTCTGATTCATTTCCTTCTGTACTTAGCAGCCCTCAAGAAACTAGACGCTCTTGAAGGCATTTCTCAGCTGTCTCTTTGGTGTCAGGCTTCTTTCTCTGCTTTTATCCCACCCCAGGATACTGTAAACAAAGTTGTATGAGCTAGTGTTTTAAATAGTGACAAGGCCCACACACTGGTGTCCTCAGGAACATATTGGGAAACTGGGTCTTGATGCAACTTGTCAGCTCCATCCATTCATGGCTATTTCTGTGGCTGGCAGCAGAACCAGAGCTGGCCAGGTTATCTGAGAGCTAATTGGAATGTCTCGTCCTTTTTTCTTTTTTGGCTGATGTGAGCCTTCCAAAAAAGTCTCTTTTTGTTTGGATCGGTCACATTGCACTCTCTTTTCTGGAGCCAAAGTGATTTCATTATGTAAACAAAAGCTACGGTAATTGAGTGGATTCAGTGGGAAACTTCCAGGTATGATGGGCTAGATCAGATTTTTTTTTTTTAGTTTGGGGTTTTTTTTTCCCTATTTCTCATTTCTTTTTCTTTTCCCACCTCCCCACTGGAATAAAGGGCAGATAGCTGATACCAAGAAATTACTCTCTAGAATTCTCTCTAATGCTTCAAGATCTTGAAACATTCTCTATCATTTCTTGGATGATGGGGTGACCAAAATGTTTATTTCATTATTTTGTGAATCATCAATAAAGTTGGATTAAAAGGACCCATTTTCACCCGTTGAGGTTAGACAAGGAGATTTCATGAGATGTGGGAGATAGATGGCCCATCCTCAGCAAAACTTGAACTAGGTTCAAGTGAGTCAAGATGCATGGAAGAAGCCCGAGTCTCACTTTGGAGGGGGGGGGGCAAAATAATGAGATCTGCCAAAAAAAGAAGCATAACTTATGGGGTCATTATTTACTTTTCAAAGGGATTAATTATGGACTTTCTTTAAATAGCAATTCCTTCTAGTGCATTTAACATATAAGTAGATCTTTTTTTTTTAACTTAACTTTATACTCAACTTTTCAAGTAACACGTCCATTGCCTAAAGTGGGGCCTGCCTGTGATACATTCCAAAGTGTAGCAAAGCCAGAAGCATTTCAATTTTTTTTAACTCTACATCCAACACTGCCACATACAAGGAGTCCAGCTCTGAAAAGGATCCCTTAAACTTTTGCTTTGAAACAGATGGCTTAGCAGAATATTGTGCTCATCCTGCTATCCCGATCCCTTTATTAACACCCCTAGAATTCAAAACACCCAAAATCTATTTCCTATAACCTGCAGCCAAATCTGTTTTTTTCCTCCTCCCCATTGAAAATTCAAGCAAACCAAGAAATCTTTTTGGCAACCAAGTGGTCCCTTCACCATACAGATTGCTAAAAACTAGAAATATTAGCAGGGAGCACCTTTCCTAAGACTCCAGAGACTCTCATTAAGGGGGAGAATTGTAGACTCAGATATTGTTGGATATTGGTATTTATATTGAAGAGAGGGCATTGTTATAGAATGTTCTGCTGGGCTGATATTGTAAACTATATGACAGATGGGTCAAGTTCGAATTGCAGTATTCTAACATTTGGAATAGCAAGTAACATATTTGATAGAGCTGGCAAGTTTTTATATATGATTCAACCCACAATATAAAAGCCATGAGAATTCCAAATTGAAAATAATTAAATGAGCTGAAAACAATCAGAATCCACACATTTTTTTTCAAGTGACAGATTTTTACAGGCTTAAATTCCACAAAGGGAGCAAGAATATTTTCCAGCTACCTTGAACTAATGTAGACATTTCCTCTTTCAAAAAAAAATCTTCACAAAGCAATTAGTCTTGCATTTCTCCTCTTTAGAGAGGGCAAGGAAATGAAAAATTACAGCTGATGATTTATATAGTCTATAGTTTTTTAAATGCTTTCCCAAATATTATCTCCTTTGAAGTTTGCAACAACCCCAAGAGTTAGGCAGGATCAGCATTATCATCCCCATCTGCAAGATGGGAAAATTGAGGCTCCAAAAGAGATTCATTGACTTGTCCACCATCACAAAGCCAGTAAGTGGTGGGAGCTGGAAACCAGGTTTCTGACCGTTGACTACTTATGAAATATTTCCTGTTTTCAGAATGGAAGAAGCAATCGTTGTAACAAAATGAATTCTCTACCAGCTAGTAATATTCACATCCTTCCAACCAGCTAGGAATAATGTTCATGTCATAGTTGGCTCCATTAAAGACAGGGAATTGTCGTCTTTTGTGTGACTAGGGAGGGCCAGGGTTGTAGAAACTGTCAAGTGGTGCTGTTGCCTGTCCGGTATGTCACCCCTGGGGACGGTTGACATATCCTGGGACAATAGCAGCTCTCCATTTGTATCATCATTTCTGCTTCTGTTCTGTTGTTTTGTTCCAAGTTGGTCATCTTATTTGTCACCATTTGTTAAAATCACTTTGTCTCTTTACTTTTCCTGTCTCCCCTCATCTACCTGAACAGCGCAACGGCCACCACCAGGGCCTCCTCCAACCTTGCAAAGGCAGACTAACACGTTCACTCAAAGACTCAAGGGCATAACTAGCCAAACACCAAGTACAGTAATGGTTTCCCTTTCTTTCATTCTGCTGTTTTCTAGTTTAGTTGGCTTTCCTGTTCATTTTTTTTTCCTTAAAATTTGGTTTGGTCTTAATACATAGTAGGTAGTCATTCCAAAGCCAAGACTGTTCAGCTCTCCATTGGAACTTAGTAAGCTTTTGAGAGACTCGGATAGCATTTCTTTCCAAATGTCCACATTTTTTTGTCTAGCAATGTCTGACATATGCAACATTTTCCAATCTCAATGTCAGCACAAAATAACATTGTTGTTGCATAACATTTTGCATGACAATTCTTATATGTATGAGCTTAAATTCTGTTTTATGAAATGTCATTCTAAGTATACTATATTTGTTCAGCCTCCAGTGCTCCAGCTGCCACCGTAACATGAGGACCCCAGAGATATTGCAACATAGCAGAGACAATTTTGAACACATAAAACCAAGCAAAAAAAAAAAAAAACAAAAAAGATTAGTTCTAGCCATATGTGTGTTCATTAGCCTCTGCTGGTTAGCAAGATCCTCTACTCCTGCATCTTCTTTAAAGACAGCATCTTAGAGAAGTCTAGAAATATGGCAGGCAACTGATATCTCACCAAAGATGAATCTATTTTCTATTAATTGGGCATTCATCTTCTATCAAACACCTAAAAATGTTTGGTTACATGGGTTAATTAACAGATTGGATTTTGTAGACTGAAGATTATTAAGTAATTTATTTGGATGAATGCCTATTAAACTAAAGAATCAAAAGGGGTTTTATTAAACATACTGGCTGTATATATATATATAATATATATATATATAAATATATTATATATGTATAACACAACTGACAAACACATATATGTGTATACGTGCAAGCAACCATGAAAAGGTTAGGTACAAATACACATATATGTGCATATCTATCGAGATAGATAGATAGATAGTAGTCAATCAAAAACACCTGAGCATTAATACATATATTTTAGCGGACCTACTTAAAGCATCTTAAATTTCTCCAAATACAAAAAAAAAATCTTTCAAAGCAACTATGTATGAAAGTTGTGAACTTAGAAGGGTAAGTAATGTCACATCGAGTCAAATTATACTAGTTAGTCAATGTTCCTCAATGTTTAGAAATCTCAACTGTTTTAAAGGTAATGAGGGATTTTAAAGATGCACTAAGTGGGCTTCCCCGGCAGATATGTATCAATGTTCAGGATGGTGTGTTTACTAGGCAATGTGTCCGTGTGTGTGCGTGTATAGGTGTGGATGTAACAGGTAATATGCCTAGGAAGGGGAATTTTCAAATCCTTTGGAAATATTAATGTTAACTACTTTGCAAAGTAACTTGTTGATGTGAAAATACCTCCTCCTGCACTTATTACCTGGACATGTGTACACAGTATGTTTTATAAGACCTTAAATAGAGCAGGGAAAATGGTCATTGCTTACTTGTAAATAATTCACAGGTAAGTAACCTCAAGTCCACAATATTTCACTTAACTAATTATAGCCTCTACAATCCTTACACATCATCTCCCAACTATTGGGAGTCTACTTTCCCAATGCCAGCTTCATTCCCTCTATCTGGGTGTAACACCAAGGGTTGCCATCACTGAGTCACAGGCTATCCCTCCATAGAGAGCTCTTGTTCCTTTAATGGGAAATCATCACAAACCTAAAACAGCTCAGGTCTCCCTCATTTTCAGATAGTAAGCCATTTTTCATTGATCAGCCAATTAGGTATCCAGAAGGCACAGTCATCCATGGATGGATCGAGAGAATTTCTCTGCTGGGCCAAGATTATTAAACCTATCTCTGCAGCAGCAATTGAGAACACACCACTGAAACATAAACTCAAATTTCATTATGCCAAGTTTTTAATAATTCATAAAACTTCTACTATGTGCTCCAATAGGGCTAGGTATTAACAATGCAAATCTAAAAAATGAAGCAATCCCCATTTGTGGAAAAACCACAAAACAATCTATCCCCAGTCCCAGGAAAGAACTCAATTAAAGTCAAACTCTATCTATCCTCCTTTCACCAAAAGTTCAATGGTCCAAAAGCAAATAACTTCTGGAATAGGAAATAGGAATTAAGCTAAATGCTAATTAACTAAACTCCCCTAGCCACCCTAAATATTAAAAGAGCTAGGAGAAGGAGCACAGGATGGAAGGCTTTTTTAATGATTCTATAGAGAATCCAGATGGACCTAATTCAAACCTCCTCTTGTACACATAAACACATACACACACACACACACACACACACACATACACACACACACACACACACACACACACACACAAATCTTAGGATTTAAATTTTTCAGGTTGATCTAACTTTACCTGACAAGACCTGGAGTGCAAAACATGTAGTATGCAATCACCAGTCTCTTCCAGAACCTAGCAGGACCTATTTTAGCTCTGTGGCTGTGGTCAGGTCACTTAACTTCCCTTGACCTGTTTCCTCCTTTATAAAATGAAGGGATTTAATGAGATAACCTCTGTGGTCCCTTCAAATGGCAAATCTATGATCCTATGAGTTTTCTTTATATGTTTATAACCTTTTTCATTTTAATAGTAAAATAGTCATGAATTCTGGCAAGAGCAACTCATCAACCAACACCTAGCTGCAGCATTTCCCCAATGATTTCTTAAAAGAAATACTTTCCAGCTAAAATAAAAAGTGGGTATATTGGGGAGTACCAGTTAGTCCTCTCTGTTCTCTTGAGAGGATCAAAGTAGATATAGTCATGAGAAAACCATGAGACCTAAGTAGAGTTTTTGAAAGTGTGGTTAACATATACAAACACACACATACACACACATACACACACACACACACACACACACACACACACACACACACAAACTCTTTTTTATTGGCAGTAACCTGTTGAATTATTCTCTTACAAGACCTTCAGAGGTTTCTGTCCAGTCAACTGGCCATGAAAGATGGGCAAAGCCATACAATGCTATCTCTCTACAACTCTACAGTTGAGCATTCATGGATGACACAAGGAGATACTTAGTATTCATTCCAACCCTCTTCTTTCTCAGTTTAAAATGGTCACATTTTTTCAATTTGACCTAATTAAAAAAAATTCCAATGAACTATGTAGACCTTTAGATCAAATGTTAGCCATGAAGGTGATAGTTACCCATGAATTCAGAAACTCTGAATAGTGGAGATGTAGAATAAATATTCTGTGGGCAAGGTTTCTAGGTAATCTTGGCATATATAGAAACTTAATGGCATACCAAGCACCCGTGGATGCTGTCTTTAGAGAATGCTCTTGTGGGTACAAAATGTCACTGTCACTCAATTTGTAGCATATTTCTGAAAACTCAATGGGCAGATGCCAAGCTGGAGCACTGTTTTGTCATAATCTTAAAATAATTTTTGAAAGTGGCTTCATGGTTTGCTCACTACTAATGATGTAGCATTTAACATTTGCATGGGAATTTTTTTTAAGCTGTTAAATTATTCTGGGATCTCTTACCCATTAGTTCTAATGGCCGCAACACTATCAACATTTGCAATGAATTTTAACTCCAATTCTTGTACTGCAGAAAATGTAGGCCGCTTAATCACTCCTGCCAAAAAACTAGAAGACACAATACGCCTGGCGGAACTAGTCATTGAAGTCCTCCAGCAAAATGAAGAGCACCATGCAGAGGTGAGTAGCATCACTGTGCAACGGACATTGGTGTCCCCTAGAGACAAGTCTCCCTGTGGTGTAGAACATTTTTTCTCACATACCAAATGTTAGAATGGAGTTGTTGCCATATTCCTTTACACAGTTGAACTTTCTAGAACATGATTAAGGGACAAAGAGGCTTTGGCTCAGAAGGTTTGAGGAGGTAATTCATCTTCAAGAGTGGGCTGTGTTATGTCCAATTGGACACCGTTTTTGATGGGTTTAGCCATGAACAAAACAAGGTAAGTCTAGCCCAGAGGCAATGGCTCCCAAATTCATTCCATTCTCATGATGCAGAATTGGTTCTGGGTGTGTTTTGGTCCTTTCTGTTGTTGGTGGTAGTATTTGTGTTGGTCCTTTGTTGCGTGGACACTAAGCAGTGTTTTCTAATTTGTTGCTAAGTTTCGCTACTGCACAGTAGATTCTTCATTTTTTTTCCTAGTTTACCTCGGGTTGCTAATGCTGTGACAAGATGGATCGTATTCTCTGTTGCTCATCATGTAGGTTTTCCAATATGCACCTCAATCAGTAAAGCTTGTCATCATGTCCAAAAACTACTTTTATGGCATTTGTAGTGCCACAGAATGCCGGTTCTAACAAAATCCTAAACCTGTGAGGAACTAACTCCATAGGTCTAGCTTGTCATAAATCCATTCTGTACCAACTGCTCTATGTCCCAACTAATTTTAAAACTCAAATTGAAAACTGCTCTATTTGACTTCCTTTTCTTGAATGATGCACTCACTCTTTCTTTTCCTTCACATTTAGATGGGTTGCATTAAAGGCCCTCAAAAAAAAAAGCAATTTCACAGTCATCTAAATAGATAACTCCACCATCTAATGAACATTGACAGTACAATTAACTAATATCTAATATACCATAAATCCACCAGTCCCAACTAATGCCTGATTGCATATTTAAATTTCCTCCCTGTTTTTCTACTGTTTATTCATTCTTGGATGATCCTGGCAGGGGAAAGAGGTATGTGACTCAAACTGAATGAAACAAGTCACCTCCTGTCATACTCCTCTGTGCATGCCCTCTTAATGCAGTGTTTTCCAATGGGATTTTACCTGGGCGTTCCTTGCTTTGTATCTCTGCCCCCCCCCTTAAAGGAATGTAACAGCACCTTCAGATGGACTGCTTTTGGAATTGGTTTCCCTCCACAGAAGTATAAATGTGGGGTGGCGATCTGGTCCACGCATGAAGCAATCAATATTTTGAAAAAGGACTGCAGTTACATCCCAACACAACCCTACCTGCCTGGACTCTTTCCTTACTTAGCCTGTCGTATCTACCTGTGTTAGTCTGCACTCACCTTTATTATGCCAGATGAGTAGTGAACTTAGTAACCAGTAGTTAGTTAGAATGGTACTACTCTTCTTACACTATTGTCTGTATGTGGATCATATATACGGTATTTATATATAGAGAGAGTGGCCAAGAGCAAACATTTTCTCCCAAATCCAAGTGGAAGACTATTATATTTCCTTAAGATTAGGAGGATGATTTCAAAGCAATGTCAAACTTTGCAGTGAGGAATACACCAGAAAAGTGAATAAAATCCATAAGGTTGAATTTTTTTAACCCTTACCATACCCCCTCAGACATAAATTGTCCAGGGTGGCTTCCCCTGGATTATTTGGATTTGGGGGCTTATTTTTTTTCCTCATGTGAGTAACTTGACTCAAGTGTCAAAAGGAATATTCTTCAAGAGAAGGTAGGAGGTTTTCCTGGTTCTTCCTTAGTCTGACAAAACAGAAAGGTTTTTCCACCATACCAACCCTCACGGAATAATTTGGATTCTCAACACTTTATTGTGATGGTTTGTGAATATTGAGGGGGGAAACATGAGTCATATTGAGTTCTAAGTGAGTTATTTTCAAAGTCTACCTGTGGTGTGGGGGAAAAATATGCAATGACATTTCAAAAATTCGCATCCAAAGAGATATCAGAGAAAAACAGAACCTTCTGGGAAAAACATGAATTTTGAAAATAATTTTTCAGAGCCCTAAACCATTATCCAGAACTATCTTGACAAGAATATCACCAAACATTTTGCTTTTACATATTAAAAATCACTGTCATGGATACTTCCATGAGATAGAACAAGAGCAAATTTGCAGATTTGTTCTTAGGACTAATGATGAACAAGGTATACTTTGTAGATCCAAAGACTGAGTTCATTTATTTTAAAAAGTGTTATAGGTACATTTGGTATAATTAATTATATTCACAGTTAAGCAGAAAGATCCTAGTCAAATTATAAAGCTTCATAACTTCGTTGAGTTTTATTCATTAAGATCCCAGACTTCTGCTCAGTACCATGCTTGTCCAGTCCTATAGGAGGGCAAATTCTTATCCTCAAGAAGTTTATCATCTAGTTAGAGAAATACTTCAAGAATGAATGGTTGTTAGTGTGAGAATTCCCCCTCCAAATGGAGATATGCTTTCTCTTTGACTTAATAGAAAAGTACTAGCACAAAGAAGCCAAGTAATAATAATATTTATTATTATAGGATATGATTCTCATTGTTCTGAGGGAAGAATATAATTTTAGTAGTATTAATAATAACTAACATTAATATAACCCTTGCTGTCTGCCATTATTATCTCATTTGATCCTCAGAACAATGCTAGAAAATAGATCTTTTTATTATCCCCACATTACAGATGAGGAAACTGAAGCAAACAGGAGTTTATCTGAATTGCCCAGGATCAGAGATCATAATTGGCTGAGATTGGATTTGAACTCTGGTCTTCCAGACTCTAGGTCACCTCTAACCACTATCCATCAGATCTGAGGCAGGATCTGAAACCAAGGATACCTAACTCCCTAGCTAGGATCTTACCATAATACCACCCCCAAAAAGATAATTAAACTGAAGTCACCATAGATGACAGTACAATAGGATTTCAGAATGAGAGATCACTTCCAACTGGGGTCTAAGTTGTCATGGAAAAGGTAAGATTTGTATGGGATCATTAACAATGGGTCTATGATGCTAAATAAGATTGTTGGTATCTGATTTCTTTGGCCCTAGGGCACTATGATAGGTCTTTGGCAAAGTGTGACTCCATTATATGAGCAATTAATTCTCCAGAAAATTAGTCAGTTGTATCACAGAAACTTCATCAGTGTAGGGTGGCACCAAACCCTACAGTGTAGATGTAATGTCTTCCCCATCAAATGACTTTCCAATCCATTTTAAAAGAAAGCAATCTCAATGTCCCAGAGAAAATTCAGAGTGGCTGAGAGTGTCCTGAGGTGCCTTGCTCTCTCCACACTCCAATGCAAGCTTTTTGTCCCACATGTCATCTTGATGGCCTCCTCACTGGATTCTGCTCTCAGAACCTCAACAGGGAGAAATGGCATCCAAAGTAAACTGTCCTGTATCGTTGCTTTTCTTTTTGCCCAATCTCTCTCTCTCTCTCTATGTATCCGTATGTATGTGTATATATGTATTTAGGCACATGGGGGTACATATATACATGTGAACGTGTGTGTAAGATATAGAACCCTTCTTTGGGGCTGATTGTGGCTAGAAACCACACCTCCTTATCTTTGAAAAGATGGTTAAAAGCCTACAGGTAAGCAGTTGGGAGATAAAATGGCATATTAACAGCTGGGAAGATGGTCTGAAGAAACACTGTTCTTTTTCAGGATAGTACTAACAATGAGTTAGAACTTTTAAAAGAATTGTATTCCCTTCTATCAGCAGAGTAGTCAACTTTTCAATGTCAATCAAGCAAGCATTAATAAGAAAATACTATGGCCAAGGTCACTGTCCAGGGCAATAAGAGTACAAAGACAAGAGTGAAATAGGAACTTCAAGAAAAGCCAGGTTGTTTGCCCAATGACTCACATGGAATCAATCTGGAACTGGCATTACTTTGGGTCCCCCTTTCAAACAAAGTCATTTCTAGTTACAGACTTCCCAGTTTGGACTCTATCTCTCTGTCTCCCTCTCTCTGTCTGTGTGTGTGTGTTTATCTGTGTCTTTCTCTTCTCTCTCTGCCTCTCTGTAAGTGACTCTGTCTCTGGGTGACTCTCTCTGTACCTCTCTCTGTCTCTGTATCTGTGTATGTGGTGTATTTGTCTCCCTCTCTGTCTCTGTCTTTCTCTGTGAATCTCGCTGTTTTTCTATCTCTGTCTCTCTGTCTTTGTGTGTCTCTCTCTATATCTGTTCTCTGTGTGTCTCTCTCTATGTCTTCTATATCTATGTATATGTCTCTGTCTCTCTCTGTCTCTTCTCTCTCTCTCTCTCTGTCTCTCACAAACACACACACACACACACACACACACACACACACACACAGTATTGACTATGCTGGTCCTAAGAGCTTTTATAATTTGGGTTGGTTGCTGTATTTTGTTACTTTAAAATATAGTATTTTGCCAAGTTTCAATATTAAGGTACATTAAAAAATATGCTTAAGGAAAGAAATGTTGGTAAGAGGATCGTCCCTCTGGAACTATTTGTATAATAATAATTCATTGTCAACCTTGTGCTGAGCCTGTTGCTGAATGTGATCTTTGATGCTGCCCAGGGGCCCTTGGGTTCCTAAGGTGACATGGAGAGATTGGCAAATCTAAAGCAGATTTGAGCAAAAGGAAAGGAAGGCATTAAGTATTTCTACAATGCTTACTCTTTGTCATACACTGTATACTAAATACCATTTACATTTTCATTTGAGTGGAAAAATCACTCTCTTCCAAAGGTTTTTCTTTCTTATCCCCTAGAACAAATGATATCTCATGGGTGTCTTGGTCTCTTTAGAAAAGATTTTTTTTCCTATAGACTCACATAATCTCAGAATTATAAAGACCCTCAGAGTTACTTTAGGCCACCTGCATACCTGCAATATATTCCTGAGTGGGAAGCCGTGCTACTCTACCCCCAACAAGTGATCATCTTACCTACCTCCCCTTGAAGACCTCCAGTGATGAACAAACCCAGAACCTCCAAAGGCAGTCCTTTGTTCCATTTTAGAACAAACCTAATTGTTGGAATGTTTATTGAGGTGAAATTTTCTTACAGTTTATATCACATTGAATCATAATGCTAACCAAAAGCCTACCAAAAATCTTGGAGAATACCATTTCTGAATCTTTGAAACCAATTTTTGCTTTTTAAGAGAGTCATGGAGGAATGTCCAAGATATGGGGACGGGGGCAGTGGGAAAGTCATCAGACCTGGCAGTTAAGAAAGTCTCTTTCCAAAAGGGGATGGTAAAGCATCAGAGGGAAAATGGAGGGTTTTCATTCATGCTGATTATAACCAGGTGTCCAAAGAGGAAGCAGTGAGCCTTGGGGCTCTTATCTCTCTGCACAAGTATCCAGTAAAACCTCATTCATTCAGGAAACCACCCCCCCTTCCCAATAATTTGGATTTTAGGCCAATTCCAATGCACCCTACAGCGTTCCAACTGAGGCAAGAATTTGAAAAGATTCCTTCCTCTGTCAATTGTTAGTACCACAGTGGAGAGTAAAAGGAATTTAATATTCTTAAGCTAATGTATAAATAAAAGGGAAGTATCTTTGTGGAACTAGTAATTGATTATTGTAAATTGTATTATTCAGTCATTTCATTCATATCCAACTCTTTCATTACTTCCCCTCCCCCCATTTGGGATTTTCTTGGCAAAGATACTGGAATGGTTTGCCTATGTACAACTCATTGTACAGATGAGGAAACTGAGGCAGAGTTAAGTAGCCCAGGGCCATATAGCTAGTAAGTGCTTGAAGCCATATTTGAACTCTGGTCTTCCTAACCCCAGGTCGAGCGCTCTACGTACTGCACCATTTACCTGCCTATTATTACATTAATGAAGTCAATTAATCAACAAGTATTTATGAAGCAACTTCTTTGTATGATGAGAGACAGCATCACAGTATATGAGATAGACAGTCAGCCTTGAAACCAGAAAGGCCAAACTTCAAGTTATACCTTTAACAATACTGGCTTTGCATCCCTGGGCAAACCACTCAGCATCCCAGTGTTTGAACCAACTCACTAAGATTATGAGTATCAGAGAAGGTGATTCCTTATGGCAATTAAAACATGAACCCGAACTCTCTCCCTATGTGCCAACAACCAAGTCAAAAATGAAATTTGTGTAGTTAGGGAAGATAGAAGATTGACTTCACAAGAGTTCTATTTGTCTATTCTCTTCTCTTATTTTACTTGTTAATGAGCAAGTTATATAACTGGGAATCATAGCAATGTAATGAAAATTCAATTCTTTTAAATATTGTCTAACTTGGACTTTTGAGTATGGGACTGGTCCCCTCCATTCCCCTTCCCCACACCCATAATTATTCTGAACCAATGAGGTTTTACTGCGTGTTAACTTGAAACTTATAGTTATATATCTCCCGTCAAGCAGACCTTGTAGAATGGTCCATGACTTGATTTTTTTCATTTAATTTGCAAACCAGCCCCATGTTGATAAAGGAGAAGTAAGTAAAATGGAACCTCATGAAAGAAGAGGGGCAGATATTCTGCCTCTTACTGGCTGTTAGAACATCCCCAATAACCAATAGGTCTAAGAAGAGCTTGGCCACTGAACAGCCCGTTTCATTTATGGAAATCTTTTCCATAATCATCTTTCATGTTTCCAGTCTCCTTCCCATCTTCTTTTCGGGTGAATGCTCAAAAGTGTTTCTGATGTAAATACTTTCAGCTACTGGGGGCAGGGGAAGGGGGAGGCAAAATGGTGGGTTTTTTTTTTTCTTTTGCTCTATCACTTCCAAGTGAGCCTATGAGGTCCTGTGGACGTCACCACTCATGCTGCATGCTTCCTTGGCAGAAGTGATTACTAAACATGCATGCATGCCTTCAAAGTACATTCACATCTGGCCATGGCTGATGAGAATGTCACTCCCAGAGACCCTGCACAATGATTTCCAAGAATCCACGTGCATGAAAATGAGTTACTTCACTGATATTTTTTGGTTTTCAATGTACATGTGTTTCCCACCCCTAACCTCCCACCCTTAAGAAAAGTAAGTCCTAATCTCTCCATGTTTCTCAACTTTAGCCTGTTGTATCTATGTAACAGATAGGAAATTGAAGACACTCCCTTCTCCCCCCACCCACCCACCCCAACTACTTAAAGACATTTTAAAGACCCAAAATCGAATGTAAATATTGACAACAGTAGATTTACATGGCTTGGTGTTTATTCTATGTGGAATAAGAGAAATAGTTCCGATCAGTGGAGAAATGTGAGTAAATGAGTTTGCGTGAGACTGTAGACAAACTTTAGACATCATAGAAGCTTAATTATTTCAAAATTTCAAATTAGCAGAAAACCCATAAACACAGTGAAGAAACTCCCGAATTTTGATACTCACGAACAAGATCTAGCCAAGTACACTGGTCAGTAGCATGACTCAGAATTTGTAGCATTATTGTAAATTGAACAGAAGTTCTGTCTGCCATCCCCTCCACTACAACCCCTGCCTGCCCCAATAGTCTTGACCCTCCAAGACTTTCCTCAAATAAAGACAGGTGTTGTCTTTGTGCTCTGCTCTGTTACCCAACTGGATTTTGAAGGAAAGCTGTTCTCTTTACAATAAAATTAGTGACCCCTTTGGATGCCCATTTAGACTTGAGCAGCTAAAGGCTTGCATTTGGGGGGCCTCGGGTAAAGGAGGAGGCTAACAATTTCTCTACCTATTTTTCTTCTACCTAACTTCAAGGCCTTTGCATGGTGGTCAGACTTAATGGTGGAGCATGCCGAGACATTCCTGGCCTTGTTTGCCGTGGACATGGATGCCGCCTTGGAGGTGCAGCCCCCGGATTCATGGGACAGCTTCCCACTGTTTCAACTGCTCAATGACTTCCTACGTAGTGATTGTATGTATCATCTTCTATAATTCTGTTTTTTCTAAGTAGATGAGAAGAGAGAAGTAGCAGATGGGTTAGGGTAACCTATGGCTTTGTACAAGTGCTTGTGGGACTACTCTGGTAGAGTGGAAACACATTGACTCTAGATTCTAGGGATCTGGGTTCAAATACTGCCTCTGATGCTTGCTAGTGGGACATTGGGGAAGTCATTTAACCTTCTTGGGTCTCTGTTTCCTCACCTAAAAAATGAGGGGCTAGACTACCAAAGAAGTCCCCTCCAGTCTCCAATAATTCTATCATGCACAGGTGTCCATAGAATTCAGTTAGAAGATGACTCTAAATGATAGATTCAAGTATTGTGTGAGGGATAGATATGTTTGTGTGAGTGCATTTGCTTGCCCCTAAGCAAGGTAACTAATTTTACATTTTTTCATTTGATGTTTTTCATCAAAACATATCTGTCTTCTAAAGGAAAAAGGAACTTCTAGCATTGAAAGTCCATACTCTATGAGTTGGGGGTGGGGGCAGAAATGGAGGCGTACAGGATGTTCCTTCTCCTTGGGAATGTTGGGGGGGGTTGAGGAGGAAGAGATAAGCAAGGAAAACATGAGAAATGGTGTGGGATTTTGTTGTTGTTGTTTTAAAGGAACATGACTGTTTTTCTTTTTCAAAGGGCTACACAAATGGGTAAGATTTTTAAAAAATTCAATCTTCCTTCCAAACAGATTTAAGGATGAGTTCCAAGGCCGTTCTTATGTTTTGTTTTGTGTGTGTGTGTTTTTTTCCCTTTTCTTTTTGGCTTCCCTATCGGCAGCATGTTTATTGTATGAGACAATGCCTCTGCTCAAAGTCTGTAGGTGGTTAGAATGAAGATGGGTTCTCACTCCACTTTTATTTGTCTATTCTAGATAACTTGTGCAATGGGAAATTTCACAAACACCTGCAGGACCTGTTTGCCCCACTTGTGGTTAGATATGTCGATCTGATGGAGTCATCAATTGCACAATCAATTCACAGGGGCTTTGAACGGGAATCGTGGGAGCCAGTAAAGTAAGGATATCTCCTTTATATCTCAGAGTTTGGGTGCAAATGGATGGAGAGTCATGCAGAGCTGAATTAGCCCTGTAATATATTTATTATATTATCACTCCAACCAGAATTAAAAGCCTCAGGTTATTTCTATTACCATGTTCACTTTAAGTTCCTGTGGTCCAATGAGCTGGTTTCCAAGGGCTCGTGAAATCAAATTATTTTTTGAATTTGTTTTACTGTAGATTTGGCCACAAAAAGTGATGCTTTAAATTTTTTTTTAAATTTTCCTTTAATATCATATTGTTATACAGTGGAAGATCTACAATTGGTCCATCATGACCTACTGGCTGATCTTGAAGGCCAATTTGATTGTAGGTACAGATATATACATATATATATATATATATATATATATATATATATATATATATATATATATATATATACTTTCCCATGTGTGGCTCTTAGATATTTGATGGTAGAGGGTGGGAGGGAGGGGTAGGAGGAGAATTGATCTGGTTCAAAGCTCCCAGTCTGACCCACATAGACAATCCTTTTAAGAAACTTGGGATCCCTGATGTCATTTCCTTTTGTGGGTTTAGAACCCAAGTAATGCCTGCAGTAAGTTTGGATTTTTTTGCTCCTCTCCTTGGCATTCATGATAGTTATATTCTGGTTTGTTGAATAAATCGTGTCAAAATTCTCTGGCGGGACTTCATCTTGAATGGGCTTAAAGTTCAAAGAGAAATCTTAGTGGAACACATTGGGCCATTCCAAGCACTTGAGAACTGAATGTTTCCGGTATTCACAAGAGATCTTTCCCAGGGAGTAGCCTTATCAGCAAGCTACTTTATCATCTTTGAAAACAAGGTCCTACAAAGCTTCTTGGATAGGATTTACATTGAAATCAAAACAAAATCAGCATGCTCACTTCCATCAAGACTATAAGGATGCACCAGGTCATCCCACTTAGATAGCCTGGTAGCAGTAAGCTGTGTGCAGATACCAAAGGAAAATATTAGCAAGTTAATATATTCAGATGTGTAGCTCCCTCTTAATGTGGCCCTGGCTTTTAAAATGGTGGAAAATGATGGGTTTTGAATGTATTTTTTTTTCATTTAAGTCAAGTCTTATTTTGTTTCCAAAAATTTTCTTTAAAGTGGAAAAAAGTTAAAATGGGTACGATCACCATTTTATAAATAGCTCTGCGTAACACATAATCATTCACTTAACTTGAGTTTAATTTTGGAGGGGACTGATGATAAACACATGCAAATATATCAGTTGTAGCCACTAATTTTGGGGGAGGGTGAAAATTGTGATTGCTTCAAAGTTCTAAATATTCTCAACCTTTGCCTCAGTAAAGTTGGAAATTGAAACCCTTTTTCTCCGTCCTCTCTTTGTAAGTAGAGGTGTGGTTCTTGCAAATTAAGATTTAAGTTTTGCAAATGAGAAATCAACTCTAGTAGCAGGGGTGCCCTGACAATTTTAGAAGTGAATATCCCTTACAGACAGCAAAATGAGACCTTAGGTAGGAGACATAAAACACTTTCTCATAGAGATCTGGTTGGTGGTTACAGCTGTCTTCTGTAGGCTCCCTGCAAGTGGGGGGAGAGGGAGAGACCTGAAAATAACGACTAGAAAACAAACTGAATTTAAGATGACATGACGTCATAAGATTTGGACAGCCACAGAGGCTAAACCTCTGGTTCATGAACAAAATATGGATGAGAGGGAGCAACTTTATAGCACTGAACAAAATTAAATCCAAAATGTGAACCATTCTCAGAAATGTAGGGGTATCTCTAGGAATGTTTGTCTCAACTTTAGACACCACATGAACAAAATTGAAGGTGTGTTATTAATCCCCTCTGTGATTTGCTGCAGAGTTTTTAATGGAAACAAATTTTATCCATTTGTTTGGGGGTTTTATTTGGGAATGGGGACATCATTTGATTTTTTGGTGTATGAGTTGTGGGTGTGCTTTTCCTCCAGTAAAGAATCTGTATGCCCTTCATTATGCTTATTCTAAAATAAGAAACAAGTAAATAGGTTTGATTTTCTGAATTATTCGACTCTACCATCCAACTGTCTAACTCTCATTTTCTCTCTCTCTCTCTCTCTCTCATGATTTCTCTTTCTACCTGCCCATCTCTCTTTGTCTCTGTCTCTTTTTCTTTCTCTCTCTGTCTCTAATTCTGTCTCTTTTCTTTCTGCTTCTCCTTCTATTTTCTTCTTTGTAAGTTTCTGCTTTATGAATGTATATTTTAACCTCATTCCTTAAAAAATTGGTAAAACATCTCTTTCTTATCAGTCTTTTAAAGAGAAGTTTTCTATGATTCTATGATATGCAAATGCTAACATATTGATTTCATTATAACACAATAAAGCGGCTTCCTGTCTCTGACATTTCATAATTTGTACCTGTGATAGAAAGGGGAATTGAATGACATAGCCAATTATTTCCTCTCTTAGAGAATTTCAGACAGTGTCCCTCTTTCCATTTCCTTTGAAAGATTTGCTGGGCAATGAAAGAAACCAAATAGCTGATAATCTGGATTTTGAATCTTGATGGGTAGTATCAGACTAAAATATCATGACTTGCCAACCATCCAGAAATTATTCCATAGTAGATATGACCCCACCCTCAACATTGAGTTTCCTGGGATTGTATTTTCTCCAAATGTTTCAACTCTCCTAGCCCATAGGATAGTGTGCTGAACATCATAGGCACTTAAGGATAAGTGATTGTTGAATGAGAAATAATGGATGGGGAACTAAAAGACCTTTATCCAAATCTTGCCTCTAACTCTTACTACCTATGTGACCAAGAGCAAGACACTGAACCTCTCTCACCCTTAGTTTCCTCATCTATAAAGTGAGACCTATTTCTCAAGGGTTTTTTTTTTTTTGAGGCTCAAATGGAAGGTTGCCTAGAAAATACTTTGCGTTTTCAAGCACAATTTTTTATGAGAACCAAAACTCAGGAGAACACAGCAGAACATGCCTTAGATCTGGGATCGGAGCACTTGAATTTAAATCCTGCTCTGATCTTTTTGTGATCTTCAATTACTCATCTATAAAATGAGGTTGATGTCTGTAACCCTTTCCATCTCTCCATGTAGAGCCCATAATCTCAAGTCTCCTATTTGTAAATCTAGGTATTTAAGAACTATTTCTCTTCCTCAGTTGCCTATGATTAAGGCAATAACTTTAGAATCAGGAAATCTGGGTTTGTACCCTACCTCCTATTTACTAGCCAGAGACAAGTGAAGTTGCTCCCTCTCTCTCTCTCTCTCTCTCTGTAATGGAAATCAAGTCAGGTCAAAAAGCATTAAGGTCCCTTCCAACTCTCAGGCTCTTGGCTTTATGTAGCTAATCTCCCAACTATTTCATTCCTTCATAAGGTAGAAGGTCTGTTTTCAGGAGTCCTGTACTAAGAAGACTAGCATAAGGTTTTAGTGTTAAGGACACATTTTACATTTTACAAATAAGGAAACTGAGGCAGGGCTGGGACTAGAATGAAGAGAAATAACCTATAGAGAACTTATTATCTATCTCTTAGACAAAGTAATGATTATAATAACATGAGATTGAAATTAATACTACTACTGATATTCTGTTTAAGAGTTATGCTGTGATTTACTATCTTGTGACCTTGAGGGAAAGTTCTATCACTTTTTTAGACCTCAGTTTCCCTATCTGTCAAAGATTTTGCACTTTATGCTCTTGAAGGTCTCTTCCAACTCTAAGGCCGAGAATCCTCCATATACATGGCACTCATTTACAGTTGGCACAGCCAAGTAAGCATTCTATCCCAAAATGATGCACAACGCCAGTTCTGCCAAAAGTCACCCATCTGCTGATACAGTATATGTTTTGATCTTGAGGCTAAAACAGAGGACAAATGAATTTCTCAACAAGTTCAGATACACATTATGTTTCTCTTGACTTTACTCTCAAATGTCTCTCTCACAACCAGCACCTCTCCCAATTAGATTTTTAGAAGTGAAGAGATTTAGTCAAAAGTCATCTTCAGTTCACTTGACCCAGAATTGTCAAGTCAATCATCACAAAGATACTGAGGCAGTTCAATAATCTCACCAGTGGGGACAGTCCCTTCACTGGAACAGATTGTAATCCTTCCATATTTTTCTCATCCTGTAGAATCCTTGTCCATATCTTCCTTGGAATCCTCCTAAGAGAATCCAAACAAAATGTTTAAAACCTTCAGAGTAGAGGACAACAGGAAAGGCTGGGTGCTGTACCCAAGCAATGGCACTAAAGGACAAGATCAGTGAGATGAACTGCTGCATATATACATAATAGATGTGATCTAACTACTATTTGGCCTAAAGAGAAGGTATCAGTGATGGAGTGAAAATAAGGGGAAAATAGATGTCTAGAACAAAGGCTACAAAGGTAGCCAATGAAACTGCAAAGATCCCAAAGGATCTCTCCTCTATATTAGATAAATCTTCCAATGAATTCAATTCTACAAATGATCATTAAGCATCTACTATATACAAGACATTGTATTAGATACTGGTCCATCTCAGAATGTGCTCTAGGGGTTTCAATGCTTGTCAGGGAGGAGAAAGGGAGATGTGCTTATGCTGAAAAGCAAATGGAAAATTATTTGAGGACACAAAGAGTTTGTAAGGTCAGATAAGACTCCTGTTTTAGAAGCTCTGAAAATGAAGACTAGACAGCAGATGTGGGAAACAGGGAAACAATTTGGGAGTTATCAAAATAGTGGAAACAAGAGTGATAAGTGCCTGAACTAGGGTAGGATTGTCTTTGGGGGGGGGGGGGGGTTAAGGAAGAGCACAGACAAGGACAATTCCTCATTCCCTCTACTTGACCATTCTTCTTTTTTGTCTATTCATCTATGTCTGGAGAAATGTCTTCTAGCACACTTCTCAAATGGTTGTAGGAACATTTCAGTTCACCTTCATCTTACATATTTACATATGACCTCTGAGACTCTTGCAATTTCAATTATTCTAACCATTGGGCATCACTGAGAGATTAATGAGAGTTTGAGGGTTTGGATTTTTTTAAATATGAGCATTGATAGCAAGATTCAACAGAGGATCCTAAAATGCTGAATACTAAGCAATTTCTCAATTGCTATCCAATCAATCTCTTCTTCCTATTTAATTCTTGACCCAGCTTATTGTCTCTGGTTCACCTTTGAGCTCGGAGAGAGAAAGAGAAAAGAAGAAAGAAAGGCAAGGAAAGAAAGAGACAGAACAAAAACAAGAAGAACAATGAGGAGGAGTGAGGAGAAAAGGGGAAAGGGAGAGAGGGTGGAGAGAGAAAGAGGAAGAAAAAAGAAAGAATTAAGGGGAAAATTGAAGAGAGAGAGAGAGAGAGAGAGAGAGAGAGAGAGAGAGAGAGAGAATATGGTGAATTAATATCATGGACTACCCATCCAACTGCACATGATATTCATCCATTGGATTTTTTTAGGGTGAATGGTTATACTTTTTTTTGGCAATTACACATTTTAATGAGGAGGCTTATTAATGTTCCAGGACTCAATGACATTATTTCTTACAAAGTCACAGTTCTCAAGATGGCTTGGACTTCCAGGGTGACCTAGTCAGCCCCTCTCACTTGACACATGTGGATCCTGGGGCTCAAGAAGGTTCAGGGATCTGTCCAAAAACTTACAGGTAGTCAGGACCAAAGGGAAGATTTAAGCTGATATCCTCAGACCTGAGAATCAGTGTTCTTTTCCTAAGTCATCCAGAAGTATTTGGAGAACATCTTCGAGGGGGGGAGGGGGACTTGTTTTTATTTTAACTTTGAACTCACCTCTGTGAGTAGATATTTCCTTGTTTCATGCCTCATTTATCTGGATAATTTTTGAATGGTTGATCAAAAATGTGTCACTTTGGAGGGAGGGGATGGGGAAAGGGAAGTTAAAAAACACTAGCCATTGAACCATTCTATTGATGTCAATCACACAACACTGGAAAGATGTGGATCCGTTGTAGAAAAGTACACAAAAGCAACCTATTCCTTTCTCTGTCTTGAGCCTGGATATCTTCCAGACAGGTAGGGAAGCATTGGCCATTCTCATCAAATGTGTAAAAATAATGAAAAAATGAAAAAAAGAAAAAGAAAGGGTCTGATGTCTTCTTGGTTACATTTTTTAAAGGCCAATGCTTGGGCAGATCCTTAATATTTTCCATTCAATTGGAATCTTCCTTCTGGGGAGATATCTCAAAAATAATTCTCTGTTTTTGATTTGTACCAAGCTTCCTCCAACAATCCCTATCCCCAGCATGGCTATGTGATAAGGTAGAGTCATTCTTCCCAACTCCATCTAATTAAAGGCTAATTCCATTTCCTCTCAGGACATGACTAGTACTGAGATGACTCACCTTTCGGAGCCTTTTTCCTCAACTTCCTCAGCTCCTGGGATAACTGAAAATTAATTCAATTCAATTTAAGAAGCAATGATTAAATATGTGTGAGGTACTCTGCTAGTCACTAGAAATTCAGAGACAAAAATTAAACTGTCTCTGCCCTCAAGGAGCTGACATTCCACTGGAGGGAGAGTGGTAACATATAAAGAGACAAGGAGACAAAGATAATAAAAAAAATAAAGACAAAATAATTTGGGGGTGGGAATACACTAATAAGTAGGGCAGGGGTTCTTAACCTGGATTCTATGAACTTGTTAAAATATATTTTTGATCATTGTAGTTCAATATAATTGGTTCCCTAAATAATCCTATGTATTCTATTTTTCACATTTAAAAACATTCTAAGAAGAGGTCCACAGACTCCAGGAGACTGTCCAATTTGTCCATGGTACAAAAAAAGATTAAGAATTCTTGCATTAAGGGAATATGGAAAGGAGGTAGTGTCTGAGCCAAGCTTTGAAGGGAGCTAAAGATTCTAAGAGACAGAGAAAAACAATCCAAGCATGGGAGGCAGATGCGTTATTCAAGAAATTTGGAAATCATGATTTTTGTTAGTTTTCTTTTTTTAAAAATTGGGTTTCTATTAAACTAACAAGTTTAAAAACATTTTGAGGGACAAGAAATTTCTGTATGTGAATATTCATTTCTTGACTCCAGTATAAACTAAACACTATGCTTAGAACTGGGGATGGTGTGGGAGAACAGACCCTCATAAAAAGACAGAGTCCATGCCTTCAAGGGAGTTAGGATCTGAGCGAGACAGGTTATCCAAAACATGAAAAAAAGCTTTAATTTTCTTGAAAGCATATCCTTGCAACATTACTTATTCTTCATAGCTATTCACAATGAAAAGACATTCTCTCTTCCCTGATTAAATCATAATCTATGTATCAATAGGAGGAAAAGCCACTTAAAAGTCCTTTTGTGCTGAATGGACCAAAGAATGCTTACAAGAATATCATTTATAACACAATTCTCTAGCCCAAGGATATCTTCATGGTAAATAGAGTGGGCATACAGGCCAGCAAATATGTATAAATTGTGTAATCTTTTCAGAGCACTGATTTAGATGCTGGGTGGGGAATCAACCAAGCATTGAGCATTTATTAGACAGAGTATGGTTATGCCGTCAACTACAGGTTCAAAAGGGAGATAGCCCTTGTTCTCAAGGAGCTCCCATATGGCTAGAGGGAGAACACATGAATGGCAAATTCAACAATAAGGATACGAAGTAGACAAAATAACTCATGGGTTTAGGGGAGGGGTGCAGGAGATCACTAATACTAAGAGGAATAGAAAAAGTCTCTGAAAATAGATAAAGCTTGAACTGAATCTTTCTAAGTGGGAGAGGTGAAGAAAGGGAGCACCTTTAAAAAAACAAAACATAAAAAAACAAAAAGAAAGAAAGAAATCAGAGGCAGAAAATTAAATTGTGTGCCTTAGGGCCTGGAAACAGGCCAATTGGACTAGAAAGCCAAATGCAAGGAAAATAGCCTTCAAATAGTTTTCATTTTACTAATGTGTCCCTACTTATTCTCACTTGTATATTCTGAAGTCAAGGCAAAAGTTTGGTATCTTTAATTGTCCATGAGAATCATGCATTATCTGGAGGTTTCCAATTGTGATACTAAAGAAAATTCATGATGGAAATAATTTTTACATAATATCTGGAGAACTCTTTTTAAATAATGATTTCTAAAAATAATACTATAAACAGATTAAGGGAAGATCAGTTACTCCCATTTCTATATAGCACCTGGTTTTACAAAGCATTTTCCTCAGAACAACCCTGTGAGGGAAGTAGTAGAGGGATATTGCCCCCATTCCACAGAGGAGAAAACTGAGAATCAGAGAAGGGAAGAAACTCACTTATAGTCAAACAGAAGCATTTTGCCATCAAAAAAGAGGACTTGCCTGTCCACATGAGTATTAGTAAAATATTGTGCGTTATTTAGATTTGTTAACTTATTAAGATATACTATTAATATCCAGATCAAATATTAGGAATGTTATTAATACAGTACATTATTTTGCTAAATAAATCAATAATGTTTTATCATTTTTAAAAGTCTAGCATCATAATGTGTTGTATAAAGGAAATGTTTCCATGTGAGTACAGCTCAGTATTCCATTCCAAATGTCAGATTTTACTAATACAGTATGTTTTGTTAATAGGTCTATTTTTGAATTTTAGAATGGAAAACAAAGCTCTTTTCTGACTTATGCACCAACCATCAAGCTAATCTGTGTAAATTAAGTTGCGTTTGCATACATTTGTCCGTTCTTCATTCTTTGCTGCTTTTCATTTACTCAGCTCTGACATTTGTACCTTCCCAGGCTACCATCTCTAAAGATTTGCTAATTCCTCCATCATTATGCACTGCGTGCCTCCCTTAATGATCACATTTGCTTATATAGGCTGGCACATGTCTCAGTGGAAATAGTGGATGGTTTGGTTAGAGTAGAGCTTAAGTCTGGGAACCATCAGGGACCAAATACAAAGACAAATAAATTCACCAACACAACAGGAAAACAGGAAAAATGTCTTCCCTTGTACTCTTCTTAGGATTATAGAGGTCATCTAGACCCCCCCCCCTCCCCATTGTCTTACAGCTGAGGATACTGATGCCCAGGGAGGAAAGTGTCTTTTCCAAGATCAAATAAGGTGGTGGCAGAGACAAAATTTGAATTCAGGTCTTCTGACTCCAGAACTAATACCATGTTCCCATATTATTATTTTTCTATTGACTAGTCATTCTCCCCCTCAAATCTCAATGAGAGAGAGAGAGAGAGAGAGAGAGAGAGAGAGAGAGAGAGAGAGAATTCCCATTGCCCATTGGTTTCCCCATACTGGGAATTACAATGGACAAAACTCTAATTCATCTAATTCATTGTAAACAAAAACTATTGTCTTTTATGCATCCTAGGACTAAAGTCATGTTTATAATTTTCCTGTAACAAGAAAACTATTGAAATAAAATCAAAATTAAAACAAATATCCAGACACCTAGGAGATCTGCAAGTGGACCTAAAGAGCCTGTGATAGTTGGGAATCCTGCCAAGTCAGCCCAGAGTCGGTCGTGACTCTTCCAGGAGTCTTAGCTTGCAGTGCACAGCCTGCCTAAGGCAGAGCTGGCTTGGCAAGGTACACCATCTTCTTGAGGAGAACTGAAAAGAAAGCCCCGATGCTTTGCCAAAGGGCTGTCAGCCCTGTTTGGGCTCTTCCTCAGATGCAGTCTTGGCTCTGGCTTTTGCCTGGCTAAATTAGGTTCCATAGAAATGTTCATATAGATTAGATAATTTTGCCAGTCCTATAGTATTGTATAACATACCACTCTACCCCCTATACCAACACCCACTCACCCACCCATTAAAAGAAAGATAGACTTCTTTTGTTCTTATTGTTGGTTCCTCCTTTGACAATAAAAAACCATCCACCAACTGATCCAATCTTAACTGGAGAAAGAAACAAATTCTGAACTGATCTAAGTTTAAATCCATTTGAAACAAAGGACTTAACTTGGTATTTTAAAAAATCCCTTTATGTTAATACTTTAATTTCCAATCCCACACATTTTTATCCACTTTGAGTTGAATAAAATTAAACTCAAAGAAGATATTTTCATTTTTTTTTGGTCTTTGTAACATTAAACAAAGGTTACCTTTTTTTACTTAGTATTTCTTAAATCTTTTTCCTTTTTCTCTGACCTCACTGCTAGCCTATGAAGATAGCAATTGTAGCTTTCAATTCCTGCCCGTCATTTTTAAGGTCTCCACCCTCCCTCAAACATTGATGCAGGTGAACAGTATGTTGTTATCTGTTGCCATTAGTTTCAAGAGCATATTTTCCTGAGTAATTAGTCTATCTCAAAAGCTAAATAACTGTGGACAACTTTTTCATGCAAAAAAGCAAGAAGATGAAATGGTTTCTTTTTTTACTTAATCAATGATTTAATTGCCACTGGGAGCTCCTGGTGAGGAATGCTTTCTACCAATGCAGATTATCACCTGTTCTGCCAAGTAGAGCCTTAGCCATTGATAGGTGCTACTAAGAAGTGAAGTAAGTGAACTCAAGTGAGACATGAGCTCAAGTTTTCCTGATTTCAAGGATGGCTCACTATGCAACTCTGTCTCTTAAATTGTTTCAATATCCTTATTAATTCTAGTAATTTTGAAATCATCAGCTGAGGTTCAAGTTGGTTATAACAGTTACATCCTTCTAAAATAGGATCATTATTTTGAGCTAGAAAGAACCTTAAGGGCCACCTAGTCCAACACCCTCATTTCACAAATAAGAAAATTAAGAGCTAGATGAAGACAACTGACTTGCCCAAGGTCATACTGTAAGATGTAGCATTTCAAGCAAGGTCTCCAGACTCCAAAGCCAGCACCTTTCCCACTGCACTAAGCATATTTGGTACCCATCAGGTTTTAGACCATCATTGTCAAGATCTAGAAGCAAAAGCCAATTCCTAAAAGGCAAGGGAAGTATGTGATCATTGTATGTGGGTGTCAATAAGCACCCTTCCAATTTTGACTCATTTTTTTGTCAGTCAATGTTTTTGCCGTCTGCTTCTGAGCACTAAGCCCCAGGGAAGTTTCCTGTACCTGTGGCATCTTGCTCTCTGATGTGTTTATGTGTGTTGCTCACCCTTGTCTTCTTGTCGACTTAACCAATTGAGTTACAGTTCTCTCGTGCTTCTGCCACATCTACATTGTCATTGTGATGGTATTTTTTTCTTTCTGTCTGTTTCTTCCACAGGAGTTTAACCAGTACCCTACCCAATGTGAATCTACCCAATGTGAATCTACCCAAAGTACCCAATCTACCAGTTAACATTCCTCTAGGCATCCCACAAATGCCTACTTTTTCGGCACCGTCATGGATGGCTGCTATCTATGATGCTGAGTGTGTATTCAGTCCACATTAGCTCTAATTTAAATTTAAGTGATCTTGGCATGGATATGTATTGTTTATTTCTATGCATCCTATGTAATTTCGAAACAGAGATGGAGACAGATAATTAGACATATTTTGCTGATCATACAGAGACAATATTGTTTATTTCTGGCATGCTTGGTGTTTGTAAGGAGTTTTCTATATTCAGCACTAACAATTTGTCTTACGCCCACTGAAAGCTTGAGGAACTGACTTTTACTTCTAGTCTTTTACAATAGAATTCTGTTTGTTTGCTTTTTAACCAATGCAGGTGATATGAGCACATGGAAATGTTTGTATGGAAGGCACAAGAGAACTTTTTGGTGGTTTGGTCCATAGGTTTGGACCAATTGCAGTTCCAATATAGTGAACCATTACCTTCCTGATGTCTTTGTGATTCTTAGGCACTCTCATAATTGGGAAGCATGTTTCAGAATGATAATAAACTCTTCTGAGTAAGTCATTCTTGCTAATGGTCAAATTCTATAAAAATATTTAAGAATCCATAATCCATTAAGTTTGATCATAAAACAGCTTCCCAAAATGCAGAGAGGTTACAGTCTCAATCTTGATGGAAAGACCCAGGCCACTGATATCCAGAATCCCTAGAATTGCTAGTTAGTAGAGTATTCACAAATGGCTAATAGTTAATAATGATTATCAACAATGAAGAAGTCATCATTTAAATTATCTAGAAACTTATGGGCATTGCTATTTGGGAGACCTCACTTTATAATTCCCTTCCCAAAAAGTATTAGCAATGGTTATTCTCTAGGGGCAGTTAGGTGATGCACTGGATAGAGTACCAGCTCTGGATTCAGTAAGACCTGAGTTCAAAGCTGATCTCAGATACTTAATAATTACCTAGCTGTGTGACCTTGGGCAAGTCACTTAACCCATTGCCTTGCCAAAAAAAAAAGAAAGAAAGAAATGGTTATTCTCTTTGGCATAGGTACTCATGTGATCAGGCAGTCTTTCTAGAAAGACGTTTCTAGAAAGACTTTTATAAGTACACCTTCCAGTTTTGGAAATGAATCTGTTCATCTTTTTTTTCCCCTAGCAAGATAGAGATTCAGTCCTCCCAAACTCTATCCCGTGGAATTGAAATTAGAACCATGTGTATGATTTAATGGGTGAAATAAGGCTGAACCATTCTCTACCCTGCTTTGATACTTCTTATACTACTGCTAATTATAGACCCAATGAGCTTTTCTTTGAAAGAAAAAACTGGCACATTTTCAAAGGGAAACATTTTAATCAAAGGAATAAAAATGGCTTCCAAAGGACAGTGCTATTTGATAACTCAAAATCACATTCATCAAGGTAGCCCTGTACTAGTTTGGGTTTTGTTTTGTTTTGTTTTGTTTTTGTTTTGTTTTCCTTTGCTTTGTTTGTAACGGGCTAAGTAAAGAACAAGGCATGTCAGTTAAATCTATACTTGGAGTCTTTTTTAAAGCCAAACCTTAAGGGAAAAAAAATTTAATCTGGATGAGTTCACAGTGGAATGATATGATCAATGTGTCTGATTATCTTTAGGGAAAAAAAACAACTAAAAATCTCCCAAAACTTTTCTTGGAAATAAAACCATGAAAGAAACCCAAGTCATATCCATGCTAAGATGACAGTGTTAAAAGTTAGCTTAGGCAGTATCTGTTACAAAAATTAAAAATACTTGAAAGCTTTTACTTCTTCCCTCTGTGCATGCTCTGTGACATTGGTTTTTTTTGAAAAGATATGAATCAAGACATGATAATAAAGCAGATAATGGTCTCTGTTCAATTAATTAAGGCATGAGTGGGAACACATTTTGGGAACTGCTAAGCAATCAAAATAATTTTGGTGCTATTGCCTTAACATTAACAGTTTATCTCAAAAATAAAAAGAAAATATTCTTTTCCTCATGTCAAAACTTAATAATAAGCTCTTCAAAAGAAAAAAACCCTAGAAGAAATTTTCTGAAACTATGAAACCAGATGGGTGTCAAAATGTTGTTGTAATAAATACCAATCATTGCATTCATATGTACTTAATGATTTAAAACATACAACCATGCAGTTCCAAAACGGGGCTTAGACTAGTCAAAGTTGTGGGGTGTTTTCCAAGCATAGGAGAGGGAAAGGCTGAACTTCCACACACAGCTAATTCCTTCACATTAAAAAAAAAAAGGAGGCCTCATTTCATAATCTCCCACCAGGAAATGTCTGATTCTATATCTTTTCATGATTTCAGTTTCCTCTGATCACTTTTCATTCCAAGGACATGTTTCCACGTTACCTTCTCCTCTGTGTCTAGAGAAACCTCTAGTGACGGATTCCCAGCTGGTTTGTCTTTGAGAACATCCCTTTTGTCAGTCCAGGGTCCAAGGTTCCCCTTGGCATGTTGGGAGTTTGGCTCCCTCCCTTTGCAGTAGCCATGTATGCATTTATGCATCAGTTGTATTTCCCTCTGAAGCATTAATTCAATGCAGCTGACATCTGTTACAATAGAAACACTCGCTCTCATCTGTTTCTATAGACGATGTCAGAACAAATGGTAATGCATGGTGTGTTGGACATCTTATAAATTACTGTGTTAGCATTCGTGGTATGCGAGGAGGGGGGGTTGCATCTCTCAGAGCTCCCACTGTCCTTGCTACAAGAGAGAGGCTGAAGCAGAGAATGGCAAAAGGGTGAAATGTGGAGCATTTTCTTTGTACCCACTCAAGAACATCCAAATCCCGAGTTTTCTTCCCCAGGTGAACGTTTTGTAGATGCTATTGTAAAGAACCATATGGAGACTGATGGCTCCGTCAGTACAGGGGAGTGGGTCAAGGCCATGAGCCAGTGGAAGGGCTCAGGTCTTAGCACTGGTCCAAAGCATTTGCAAATAGTCCATTAGCTTCCAAGCTCCCAGTCCTCAAGTTGCCTTTGCAATAGGCTGATCTGAGAATAATCTGAGTTAAAAAAAAAAAAAAAGCTGAGATCTTGGATTCAAGATATCTCAGTGGACCCAGGGTCAACTGGTTCACCCCAGCCCCTCAAGAGACAAAGCATGTCCTCGCTCACCACTTGTTAGCACTGTCCTTTACCTGGCAATCTGAGATCTCCAAGAGCCCTCCGGTTGGGAGGGGAGCGGAGGAAATGCATGATGCTCTGACTCTGGATAACTGCATGATGCTGACATGTAGTTATTATTGAACGAGATTTTTCTATCTCAACATGTAGCCTTCATGTGAATCATCACATATGTTAATGTGGTTATTGAAAGAAGGCTGATTTTTACCATACACCTCTCCCCTAGTCAATATTTGAAGGCATATATCACTTTATCTTCTTATTGGTCTGGAATGATTTGATTAACCCAGATGACTAGGTCCATGTATGGTAAAACTCAAAATCCTGCTGGTGGAAATCCCCCCCCACCCTGCCACCGTGTTTTGTATGTTAGAACCACTGTTTGCCCCCAGCACAGTTGTGGCCGTGATCGGGTTTCTCAAAGCGAGGAGTACGTGATCACTTTTGCTTTCATTCTATCCTGCCAGTAATGGATCAGGCACCTCTGAAGATCTCTTCTGGAAACTTGATGCTCTGCAGACTTTCATTAGGGATTTGCACTGGCCTGAGGAGGAGTTTGGAAAACACCTGGAACAACGTCTGAAACTGATGGCAAGTGATATGATCGAGTCCTGTGTGAAAAGGTGAGCCTGGGGGTTTCCCGGCTTCTGGCCAGCCCCTTGACTTTACTGGATGACTAGGTAGAGAGTCTGATGAGGTAGGCTGGAGATAAAAATGAAGCAGGGCTACCCAAATGACATCTGGCCTTTGGATCATGCTCACAATGCAGTAACTACCAAGAGACCATCTATTTCCCATGAGCCATGGTTACCCAGTTAAGTCTAGTTAAGTCAATAAGCAGGTAATAATTATGTATATAATAATAATTATGTTTTCTGTGGCACCCAACTGCATTTTGCCCTTTGAGAGGTTCTGAGGACCATCACTCAAATGACTGTTCGTCAAGAAGGTATCTCAATGAAAGAAAGAAAGAGAGAGACAGAGATGGAGAGACAGAGACAGTCAAAGAGAGAGGAAGAGAGAGAGAGAGAGAGAGAGAGAGAGAGAGAGAGAGAGAGAGAGAGAGAGAGAAGGAAGGAAGGAAGGAAGGAAGGAAGGAAGGAAGGAAGGAAGGAAGGAAGGAAGGAAGAATTATTTCTTATTAACTATATTCTAATTTCTATTGTTCCTATATCATTGAAGGATTCTATTTTGAGCACATTCTAAATTCATCATTTCCATGTTACAGCTATTCTTGGTAAACATAAATTTCTTTACCAAAGAGAAAGAATAGTTTCTTGAATAAATATTGTTTGCCCATGAAGCACCTATTTCATCACCTGAGTACACAAATACTTTTTTGTTAGAGAGAGAAGGAACTTCCATGCCAATTGTGATGAAAATTAGGGGATCAAGGAAGGTGGTGAATGCAGAAATGTCATAAAATTACTATCAATAGAAAATCATAGCCAAAGTGCTGCTAGACCCAATCTTATGCAGAATTTGCAGGGGTTACTCCAAAATATGAATGCTATTTCTTTTTTTTAATCTTATTGGTGGAAAAAAATTGTGAGCAATTCCATGTCCCTTAAGATGGGCTATGGCAAATCAGCTGCACTTGTTGGGATGAGGAAGCTGGCAATTTATGTCCCCATCATCTCTTGTTTTGAGGAACAAAAGAAGTTCAAGGGCCTGTAATTGAAGAAGAATGAGGGTAGTCTAGGAATAAGAAGGAAGCAGATTATTGCCATGGCAATAGCTGGTCTGGGAGTCATTTTGATGCTGCTACTTCAAGGTTCAAGTCTAGGATTCTCTAGGCTATCATTTCTCTCTGCATTCAAAGGTAACCCATTCAGTCAAACCTCAATGAAAAAATTTTAAATTCTATTTCCTATATATCCAGAAGTGACCATAAGTACATTTCTCAGATTCCTTTCCTCATGCCTATCAAAAAATGATAAAAATAAAAAGGTAGACCCTGAACATAAACAGAATGGCAGAACTGCTCTACTGAAAGGCCTCACTAATTTCCCACAAATTTATGTCTCCACCAATCAAGTTGGCCAAGTGTTCCATTACTATTATAGTTACTGCTCTCCAGAAAAACTCCCATAAAAGGATAACCCAGTCAGATTTGCACAATCATCAGGTTCGTTTTAATAGACATAAGGGAAGGAAGGGAAGGGCAAAAAATGAGAAAACACTGTACACAACATGAGAACTAGTTGACTTGTCAGCCTTAGAAAAAGCTGTGAAAGGGTTAAAAGCAGATGGGTGGTAAGAAATGACATTTGCCTATTTCACAAATTTTCATTCAGTTATTCCAGAATAAATGATTCCTTGATAGATTCTCCCAATTCAGATGCCCAAGCTCAAATCTTAGAATACAAAAATTGAGAAAATATACTCAGGAGTCTCTAAGAGATACCTTGAGCTGCACAAAAGTCATATGAATGGTGTTAGCAAAACCTATATCCTTAGCCTCAGGAATCTTAACATTGGAGCCCATGCTATGGACTTGGAATGAGTCTGTGTCCTGTGAACAAACATACCAGATATGGAATGAACCAATATACCAGATATGGAATCTTGAAGTAGTAAAAGGAAAATGGCAACTTTCCAATATACTAAGAGAATGATGAGGAAGAATGCGGAATGTCTAGGTTTTATTGAAACTTCAGTTTCATGACATACTCATACAGTGGTTGGCCTTGCAGTCTGTTATAGGTAAAAGCAGTCATCTGTTCAGTCCTTTCACTTCTAATTCTATTCAAAGACTTTGTATTCATGCCGGCACATCTTTCCACCCCCCCCCCCAACAATCCTTGAACTTAATACGGGGGGGGGGTCAATTCACCTGTGGAAATAAATGAGACACAGTTAATAGAATGGGAATTAAAAGATCATTCCTTTCCATATCTTTCTTTGCTTTCTAACTATAACATGAGCCTTAGTAACCTCACTTGAAAAGTCTATTTGGAAATTTTTTAACCATAAAATGCTATTGTTGTTCATGACACAAAAAATAAAATATATTTTTGTTTAATGCAAAATGAATTCTGTGCAAAGAAAAGAAGATAAGACATGTTTGATTTTTAACATGCATTGTGTGTAATCTATGGATGATTCTTTTTAAAAATATATTTTTGAGGGGTGGCTAGGTAGTACAGTGGATAGAGCACCTGCCCTGGAGTCAGGAGTACCTGAATCCAAATCTGGCCTCAGACACTTAATAATTACATAGCTATGTGGCCTTGGGCAAGCCACTTAACCCCATTGCCTTGCAAAAAGCTAAAAAAAATATGTTTTTGTCTAAAGAATATAAGTTCTGATCATAAAATTATGCTTCAACTTACATTAGGACTATAAGGTCCTGCTGTGTATGTTCATCATCCTTTCCTCTATCAGAATAATATTAATTTTTGTTGCCCCATAGTTGTTAAGATTTCTGTGGCAGGTTACATGATGTCTGTCATTTATTATTATTATTACATAATAATAAATAGTAATATTAAGTAATAATATTAAGTGATAAGTAATAATGAAAAAATATGCTATAATAATGCAAACAAAAAATTGTAACCTTTGTATATTTCTTTACACCTCTTTTGGTAAATCAGTCCCATTTTATAGATGAAGAAACTGTGGTCCATAGAGATTAAGTGACATTAACTTTATTAGTATCATTATTATTCTTATAGAATGGAATTTGATGGATCCTTTTATTTCCTGATACTTTTTTAAATATGGAAGAATTCCCTTTTATCACAGTCATCCCAAATGGTGGGACTCACCCCTAGACTGCTGCCAAGGCAGATACCATCAAGATTTTTCTTGCTATATTGACGAATAGTCCATTGGGGACAAATGGAACATGCCTGGCTCCTATAGTCTTGTTACAATAAGATTCTATTGCATTACTGATTGACTCTGAATTAAGATGCGCATTACAAAATTTTAAAGTAGGGGTAAGAAGGCAACTGAATAAGGTTATTGTGGTTTTGCTTTTCCCTATCAAATGAATAGGAAGATTAGAAATTGCTCTTAAATCTTTCACTGGAAAAAGAAGTAAAATATACAAGGTAGTTGCCAATCTGAAAGATATTATATATACATATATATGTATATATATAATTTTAACATGGATTAGTTAATGACTTCATTTTTCTGTACTTATGGGTATTAACGTATGACAATTAATCCATCAAGTTTCAGGTGAACTATCAAGGAAGGAAGGATCTTATCTGAAATTAAGACAGTCTCTATTAGCCTAGTAGGGAGACCAGTACAATAGATTCATCTAGCTGAAAAAGGAGTAGGTGTATTTTTTTCCCCAGGAAGATACCTGGGCATTTCCATTCTTTTTGTTTCCCCCAGCTAGTTAATCAAAACAAGAGATGGTCTGTGTGCAACTGAAGGGGGAAAAGGGGAAAAGGGGAAAACTTTGGTTGGGGCAATGGTCCACAGTTATGTTGATTTGAGGTCCCTGATAAATGCCCTTCCCCCTTGGCATACTTCTGGTACATGATAGTATACCAATACTTGTGGAAAGGCAACCAAGAGAGCAGATAACTCTGCATACCTATTGAGGAGCACTATAGGTTTTGGTTGATTTAATGTGCTACACACTCCAAGCACCATCAAAACTCTTTGTGAATTAGTCAAAGCTGACTTTGGGCATTCAGACTCAGTAGGCATTATATTCCAACTTATACCATCTCTGACTATTACTATGTCTGTGGCATGTTCCATAGAGGCTAGTAGCAAATCAGCTTCCTTGACCAGAACCTATCCATATGGCCATCTTGGATCTGGAAATTCATCAACACCCATCTGAAATCACTGTAGATTACTACTGATTACTGTATTTGGTTTTTTATTTCTCTGCCCTCCCTTAAAATGTCTCCTCCACCTGTTACAGTCTTAACATTGAAGTGATCTTTCCCTACTTTGTTTTAATAGAACCAGGATTGCATTTGAAGTTAAGCTGCAAAAAACCAGCCGATCGACAGATTTCCGAGTCCCACAGTCAATATGCACCATGTTTAATGTTATGGTTGATGCCAAGGCCCAATCAACAAAACTTTGCAGTATGGAAATGGGCCAAGAGGTAAAAAAAGGGGGGGAAGGGGGAGGGAAGGAGATTTTTTTTTAACATCTATCAAGTACAGGGGAAAACTTCACAAATATCCTCTCCCCTAGTCTGCTGGTTTCAGAAACATTCTCTAACATTTGCGAATTTAGTCATCCATATATACGGTATGCAGATGAATATTCAAGATCTGTTTATCAAATAAATCTCTGATGAATATGCATGATCAGAATTTCAGGCACTTGGAAGTGGTTATTGGCAGGGACCAACATGGGCATAAGGTGCCGTTGAGCCAAGTGATGTTCACTGACCTTGTTCACAGAGTCTGTGTCACTATTTAGAAGGCAGATCTGTGTTTGCCTAAATGTTTGTCCCTCTCCCACATGCAACAGAAACGTCACATATATGACATGGTTTATTGATAGGAAACATCTGGAAAACAGAAGCCACTCTTCTCTTTTTATAGCATGATTTGTCGGACACATTCTCCAAGTGCCCACAGTGCCCTACCATGGGTCGGTATATGCCTAAATTTCCCCCAAACACAAGGTTATCAAGCTCCTTCAATTGTAGATCTTGCTAACCTTACTTTTTTTGTCTTTTCTGACCAAAAGTTTTGTCCTTTGGTATGTTTCAATCTTAATGTGGTATTTAAAATGGAAAGATGAAAGAAGCTGGAAGTTGGGTTTGATTAAAGACTCATGATCAGTTTTCTCTGATGGCGCTAAGCCAGTTTGATATTCATATACCAATTTAGAATTAATTCAGAAACATTTCTGGCAACTCTTAGGTTCCTGCCAATTGGCATAAATTGCTCCTAAATCAGATTTTTTGATACAGCCTTACATGTTCAGAATTTATACTCAATTATATTTGTTCCCTCTTCATTATTTATTTTCTCTCTGTGCATCTTCCATTTTTAAATGTCTGTGTGTGATATTCTCTTGCTGGCAAGATCATCCCCAACCTTATTTCCCCTAAGGCAGGATCCTGGGAAGAAGACTCCCAGTTTGGGCTCAAGTAGTGGTCAGTAACAGAATCAAACCCAGTAGGATTGTTTTCTTTATCTTCCTTAATCACCCTAATTGCTGTGTCTGAAAGAGAACAGGTTAGAGACTTCAGCTATGAGAAGAAGTTATCAATGAGAAGATTGAGATTATGTAGTGGTAAGAATAATTATTATTCATATAATGACTTAAGGATTTAAGGTTTACAAACCACTTTCCTCACAAGAACTCTATAAGGTTAGTTTCAGAAGAGGAAACAGACAGAAAGATCAAGTGACTTCTCTGGCATCATATGACTAGTTAACACAAGAGTTTTATTTTCAGCCAAGGGCATTAACCCCTATATAAGGGTCACCAGGAGTAGAGGGAGGTCAGACTACCAGCTAGTCCTGAAAAAGATTCCTAGCCTTACAACCACAACAGAGCCAGCAGCCTCCACTTCTGAAACAAAAAGGAACATGATCCTTTTCCGCTTCTACCCAGATCCTTCAGGCTTCTTTATGTGACTTGTTTTCTAGTAGATTGTAAGTTCCTTGAGGGAAGGACATTTTCTCCTTTTTTCTTTGCATCCTAGTACTTAGTTGAGTGCTTTGCACATAGTAGGTCTTCGTAAATTTTATTCAAAATTAATTTGGGCTGCCCTTAACCAATTAATCTATAAGTTATATTTGGAACTGTGAATTCATTGGTGGAATGTGCTCCTTGATCGAGGCAGCTCTTTGTCTGCTATCCCATACCATGCTATCAGTAAGCATTATCAAAGCCCCTACTATGTCGGGCACTGCCCTAGGCACTGGTGATCCAAATAACTGTTCCTGCCTCAAGGCGTTACTGGTATTGATATTATTTTTAACATAAGACCCCCTATTACAACTGTTGGAGAAGAAAAGAAAAGGAAGGTGGAACAAACACATAATTTCTTACTGTTGGCTTCTCCCTACTACCTTGCCACCAAGCCATGAGAGTTGTACAGAGAATTAAGGTTGGGTTTCTTTAAGAAAATGCCTATACACACAGGCAATGTAGCCTATACATACAGACAAAAAAAGATTCCTGCCATGAAGTTGCTTCTATTCTACTGCCATGATTGATCAGATCTGACAAGTATAGTCCACTGCCTGGTTGAACTGGGTTTTAGTTGGGTTTGGGGCTGCATCCTACTGGGTACTCAAGTTTGAGTTTTGTCCTAACCATGAAGTTGGATGGGTACGTCCTCATACTGACCATGGGCTGATTGATTCAGTGACACAGCAAGGGTTGTTTTAATCTTCTAAGTCTAATAAAACTGGAGCGTGGTGGGGAGGATGAAGAGCTCCACAGCTGATTACCCACACACAGTCCCTCAAGGATCATCTTCCCCATGACACCTTTCTGGTAGCAAAGTCTTCATCATTCAGAATCCTATTGCTGCCTCACACTCCTTCCCCACATCACGGAATCACTAGGAGAAAAAGGACCAGATTCTGAGATGGGAAGCAGCCCTAAACCTGGAATGTCAGGAAGTTCCCCACCCCCCAAAAAACCCAGACTGTATAGAAATGTGTGTGCTATTCTAAAGTCTTTACTATAGTGATTCTGAGAGATCCTAGCTATAGTGAGAAGTAGCAGTTTCCTGGGAATGATATTTTAACAAACAGCTGAACTTAATAGATCTGTAAATCAGATGTAAATCTTCACTGCATAAGTTACACAGAGATGCCTTCTTTTGTTTTTTGATGTGGAGAGTGCTCTTTTTCCCTTTCACTGTCTTTGAGATCAATTTTACATCTGGCTTTCAAGCATCTCTCCCAGACATTTCACTTCTGAAATTAAGAGGCTAGAATCAAGGAGGGCCTTCTTTGGCAAATGAGGAAACTGAGTGGGAAAGAATAATTCCAAGTTCACAATGCTAATTAGCAGTTGAAAAAGGACTAGAACTCAGCTCCTTTTTCTTGGCTCAGACCTTGTTCTACCATACAACAAGACTTGTAGAACAAATTTAAACCTTAGAGAGGAGGGGAATTTGACTTGTTTGAAGTTACTCTAGAAGGGAGAATTTGGTTCAAAGCATAGACAGGTTTCCCCTCAATATTAAGAAGACTTCTTTACTACTCTGGAACGTCAAATCACAGAACAAGTTTTTTTCAGAAGATAATGAAGGGTTTCCAGTACAAGCTATGTGTCTGGGTCACTAAGAGCCAGTTCCTGAATTGGAAGCAACATTGGGTCAGATAAATAAATTCATTAGCATTTTAAAATACCTACTATGTGCTAGCAGCTTAGGTCAGCTAGGTAGGTACAGTAGCCAGAACTCCGAGTCTAGAGTCAGGAAGACCTGAATTCAACCTCCAGCAGTGTGACACTAGGCAAATCACTTAAACCTGGTTGCCTTAGTTTCTTCATCTGTAAAATGAACTGGAGAAGGAAATGGCAAACTACTTTTGCAAAGAAAACCCCAATGGGGTCACGAAGAGTAAGATAACAACAGCTATGTGTTAGGTAATATGCAAGATACCATTGCTACAAAGACAAAAACAAAATTCCTGCCATGAAGTTGCTTCTATTCTACTGCCATGGCTGATGATACCAGATCATCAAAGGGACCTTCCAAGTTTGTCCAGCCATCAGCAGCAGGTTGAAGGGCACTAGTTCAAAAGCAAGAACAATGAACCCAACCACACTGTGGAAGGAGGATAGAAAGAAGGGTTAACTCCTTCCTCTCCAAGGATCTCTCATCCTCAAGTTTTTAGGTCTAATTAAACAAGGTAGCAGCTCTCAGATCAGCGTGGACTTTGCTGGATATTTTAAATCCATTTTCCAAATCTGGAGAAAGTACAATTCATTTCCCCAAAGAAATAAAGCCTTAGCGCAGTGTATAGATGGAGAAATCTTGTTGATTAGAGCTAGGATTCTAAGGTCTTGGATGACAAACTCCTGACGACACCTCCCCCCCCCCCACAGAAAGCAGAGATATAGATAGAACACACCAAATAGAAGAGTGACTTTGGACTTATAGGAGTTAAGTCAAACATTTTAGATACCTTAATTTGGGAATACTTTTTCTTCTCTTCTCCTTCCCTTTGATTTCAAATGCTCCGAGGAAGAGAAAATAACCATTTTTAAATTGTGCTTGGTTGTTATGTTATTACCATTATTTAAAAATATTATTGATTGGACATCTCTACATAGGGTGTAAATGAATTAAATGAAAACCAGACAGAAAAAAATTACATAGTTTACTGTACCTTCCTTGTCACTCTTGATTATTAAAGACTAGCCAGTGATGGTATGCAGTTGATAGGGAGGATAGACTTAGTGTCAGGAAGACATGGGTTCAAATCCTGCATTAGATTCTTCCTGAGTTACCACAGGGCTTCCATTTCCTCAGTAGAATAGGAAGGTTAGACTCATTATCCTCTCATGGTCTCTCCCAGCTCTAAATCTGATTCAGTAACCCCAGGGAAGTTGTTAGAAGCGAACACCTGTTACCTTCAAATTAGAAATAGGAAATATTTTAGAATAGAGGAATTCAGTTGCTATTATACCTGGGAGAAAAGTCCTGAAAAATGAGACCAAACATTTTGATGAGGCCATACAGTCAGTTGTAGTGTGGGGGAAGAAAAAGACAGAGATGTCCTAGAAAGCAAGCTATCTGATCTAGTCCTATTTCTGCCACTAGGGCTATTACCTTAGATAAGTCATTCAAGTCTCTATAAGCCTCAGTCTCTTCATCTATTAAAAATAAATATCAATAAATAGCTCTCAATATATCTTGAGAAAAATCTCAAGTCCCTACCATCCACCTATATGGTTATAGTTTTAGAGCTGAAGGAGACCTAAGAGACCATGGAGTCAACTTCCTTCTTTTATGAATATGGAAAGTGAAACAAAGAGAAGTTAAGTGTCCCAAGGATACTAAGTGTCTGAAGCAGGATTGTAACTCAGGTTTTTCTGACCCCAAATCCAGTGCTCTCTCCATTATCCTCTATTGCCTCTAACAATAGACAGGTGACTTCATCAATAAACATCCAAAATCCACTTGAAATAAGATGAGGGTCGGATGATGTAACATGTTTCTCATTTTAAGCTCACTTCCTGAATTCATCTCTGTCATCTCCTCTGGGGTGATGTTACATTCAAAGGCAGCTGTTCAAACATTTGGTAAACATACTTTACCATCTTAAATATTTATTTTTTGTCAGAATTTTTAAAGCACCCATGGATATGAAGTTGTGCGTTAAATTGCTTCTCACTTGGTCTAGAATGTTTTCATCTCATTTCCAAGGTCAGATGGTCTTAACAGAAAGACAACATACACACAATCTGTTACATGACAAGGCAGAATGTGCGGCACAGGAAGTCAAGTAGAATCATTTTCATGCAGGGATTGTGAATTTCGCAGAAACGTAGCTCATCCGAAACTGGAGTGAAGACTCTCCAAACTTTCCAATCCTAGAAGAATGGTAGAGGCTCACTGGCCACACCAAGAGAAGTCTTCACACGAAGGACATAGCAGTGACTTTGAGGATTTTACTGACGTGTATGGGCTAGAGAGAATCCTGAGGGGAAATGAGCAGGTGGAAAGAGCAGAGTCTAATTCGAGATCTAGGAAGAATTGAGTAGTTGGTGGTTCCTCAAGGAAATTTATTCCAAAAAAATGAAAAGAAAGTGCATAAGACTACAACCATCCATGGAGACATTTCTTTTGATGGCTGGATGTTTATAAACACCCAAAATCTTCTAGAGAACAAAAATCTTAGTGGTCAGTGATGCTCAAAACGTGGAAATGGATCAGTTAGGTTTAATCCTATCAGAATTTGCTAAAGGGGAATAACTGGATTTTGTAGTTACTTAGAAAAAAAATTGAAGCTAATTGGAGGGCAGAGTGACCCAAAGATTAAAGCATCGTGCAATTTTTCTTGAATTGTGTATCTTAATCTATTACTCTTAAAGTTAGTTGAAAGTATCATGTGGATGGGTGAAGAATATATGTATTATAAATATATATACTATATATATGTATGTGTATATATAGAGTCTTTCATGAAAAAACATCTTTAGTGCTAGGTTAGGCAGTAAGGATGGGATAATGGTAGAGATCTATAGGAAGGGAGCAGGAGAATCTGTGCAAAGATTTTGAGGGTCTGTGTGATATGGGCAAATGATTAGGAAGAGAACTCATGATCATACTGGGAAAAAGTCTTTCTTCTCTGATCTATCCTCCACACAGTTGCCAATGTGATTTTCTTTAACCTTCAATCTGTATCATCCTCCACTCATATAGGTGGTACAGCAGCTAGAGTGTTGGCCCTGGTGTCAAATCTGTTCTCACATACCTACTAGCTAGGTAAGCCTGCGCAAGTCACTTAACGTCCATCTGCCTCGGTTTCATCATCAGTAAAATGGGAATACTAACACACCTACCTACATCAGTGTGTTATGAGGATCGAATAAATCAGTATTGTAAAGGACTTTGCAAACCTTTAAACCTTAAGTATATGCTAGCTATTACTTTTATTAATAAACTCCAATGGGTTCCTTTTGACTTTAGCATAAAATATCAACTCCTCTGGACATCTCCAGCTTACAATTCTGGTCTCTTCCTATATTACTGCCCTTTCCTTTATTCCTCAGTCTGACTGTAGCTCATACAGCACCCATGCTCCTTATCTGTACCTTTAAATGACTGCCTTTAATACCTGAACACATCTTCTTACCTATTAGAATCCCTTGCTTCTTTTGAAACTCCAATCAAACTCTGAAGAAACTTTCTCTGATTCCCTCTAAGCTCTGATGCCCCCATTCCTTGATCTCTCTTATATTTGCTTTGCATTTATTCTGTACACCATTATATGGAGTAATGTCCAAACTTAGAAGGTACTTGATAAATATTTTATAGATCAATTGATTGATTGATTGATTACATATACCCTCCTTGAGAGCAGATCTCAGTTTTGGTTTTGTTATCCCTATTTTTAATATTGCATATAATAAATTGTACCAATTAATATTTGCTTGTTCTTTGATTGCTCAGTCTAAGTCACTCCAAACCCCTCCTCTATAGATGAGGAAACCAAAATCTAAAGAGTTTGGAATGATCCTAAGCTCACCTAAGCAAACAGTGACAAAATCCAAACCAACACACTGGGTTAGGTAGGTGTGTTAGTATTCCCATTTTACTGATGATGAAACCGAGGCAGATGGACGTTAAGTGACCTGCATAGGCTTACATAGCTAGTAGGTATCTGAGACCAGATTTGACACCAGGGCCAGCACTCTAGCTGCTGTACCACCTATATGAGTGGAGGTTGATACAAATTGAAGGTTAAAGAAAATCTCAAAGGCCAAAACATAGTGATTTTTTCACTGCAAAGGGACAGGAGAAAACACTCACCCTAACTCCAAATCCTACATATGAAAGTACCCATATGAGGTTTCAGTTGAAGATATAGTACACAGTTTCAAGCCCAGCTATCCCTAAAGCTAACACAACGTGACAGTGTCTTGCCATTCTTTAGGTCGGAAAGTTTAGGTCCCTCCTGGCAGATCTGCACGAGAAAAATCATTTCTCTTGGATGGGCTCCTTTGTTACCTTCCCTTCCAAAATCTGTTCTCTCCTCTGTGGAGCTGTTTACAAAGCTGGTGTTGCTCTCAGCAGGATCCTTATTTGCTTTGTAAAGAAGGCCTTAATTGAAAATATGTTTGTCAATACATTTCACGCTGTATTACTTCTCACACACCTAGCCATTATCTTTTGAGTTAAAACCCATAATTTATCCAATGAAAATGAACAGTTGACAGCCCAAAGAGAGTCTTATTAAAGCAATAGGATAATCAGGAGAATTAAGTAGCACTTTTGGACACCTATGGAAAACTTTAAAATGACCTGGGGGTGGGGGAATCTGGTGCAACTGAGCTTCTTACCTCCAGTCTTGATTGCCTTTTTAGAACAGAATTTGTTGGGTAGCTTGTGATGTGTGATTTGGGTTGCATTACCTGCTGTTAGATACTTTCTGTAGTTCAGCAATGTATCTTTTTCTAGAATTTGATTCAACACAAAAGGCATCTATTCAGCACCTGCTGCATACAAGGCACTATAGTAAGCACTGGGGATACAACGAAAGACATGCTAAATGGTCCTTGTCCTCAAGAAGCTTCCATTCTAATGGGAGAAAACAAGAGGTAAAAATAAGGAAGTTGGACTAAACGACCTTTAAGTCCCTTGCTACTCTAAAACTGTAATGTCTTGATCATAGATAAGCAAATACACATTAATTTTTGGAACCAGATTTGGAGAATATTTAACTCCTGAGAAGAATCAGGAAAGACATCATGTAAGAGGTGTTCCCTTGAGTTCTATTTTGAAGAGAACAAGGAATTCAGTGGAATGGAAGGGACAGTGGAAACTTTACATGCTTAAGGAACAATAGCCTTTGTGGAAGCTCCAAGGAAATGGAATTTCACAAAATGGTGGAGCAGGTCAGTTTGGCTAAAATGTAAAGTGTGCAAGGGGGTGAAATAAAAAATTAGTCTAGAAAATTGAGTGAGTGACAGTTGGTCAAGAGCAATACTTTGGATCATTTGATAGATATATCTATGCATTGGAGTTTTATGCTCACTTTGAGTTAGCCTTGGGTTCTTTTATTTATTACATAGATATTGGATGGATAGATGGATAGATAGATGATAAATACATAGATAGATAGATGAGGGATAGATAGATGATAGATGGATATATATTTGATATTTATATAAATGGATGAATAGATAGATGATGGCTGAATAGATGGTAGAAAGATAGATAGATAGATAGATAGATAGATAGATAGATAGATAGATAGATAGATAGGATAGATAGATAGATAGATAGATAGATAGATAGATGATAGATAGATAGATAGATAGATAGATAGATAGATAGATGATAGATAGATAGATAGATAATAGATAGATAGATAGATAGATAGATAGATAGATAGATAGATAGATAGAAAAATGATAGATGATAATGTTTGTCCTTCAATCTCAAAGAAGATGACATCAGGAATGTGATGTCTGACATGAACATGAATTGGATTTGAGTGAGGGGGAATCCTGTACTAAGTCACCAGCCTTACTTTCTCCTCCAGAGTCATTTAGGTCCATTGGCCAAATATCAGTCAGGATGCATGGAGATGGCCCTGAATGTGAGACAATCAGTTGAGTTGTCCAAGGGTCACATTTGAACTCAAATCCTCCTGATTTCAAGGTCAGCCCTCTACCCACTTCACCACATAGCAAGATGGATAGATGATAGATGGATAGATCATTGTTAGATGTGAGAGAGAGTGAGATGATTTTGTATATATATATATATATATATATATAGAGAGAGAGAGAGAGAGAGAGAGTGTATATGCATGTTTATATTTATAGAGGCAATAGTGGCACAGTGGTAGAGTGATGAATCTAGAGTTAGAAAGATTAAGTTCAATTAGCCTCAGATATTTCCTAGTAGTGTGACCCTGGGAAGGTCAATTAATTTCTGTTTTCCTCAGTAAAATGGTGATATAAAGGCACCTCCCCCTCACAGCATTGTTATGAGGATTATAGTAGGAGCTTTAGAAATATTTATTCCCTTCTAATGAGTGTGTATATAATGTATAAATAAATACACATCCATAGGATTAAAAAAAAACTTGAAGGAACTGAATATATTGAGCAGTTGGGTGGCACAGTAAATGGAGTGCTGGCTCTGGAGTCAAAACCAGTCTCAGACACTTACTAGCTATATGATCCTGGGCAAATCATTTGGCCCTATTTGACTCAGTTTTCTCCATTATAAAATGAGCTAGAGAAGATAGCAGCAAATCACTCCAGCATCTTTGCCAAGAAAACCTCAAATAGGATCAACAAAAAGCAATTGAAACAACTGAACAATCTCAAGTATAAAAATTCCAGTGAACAGATATGAAGTCAGACATGACTAAAACAACTGAAGAGCAGCAACATAGTATCACAGATTTTGAGCTAAAAGAACCCTTGGAGACCGTCTAGATCCAACCTCTCATTGCACTTATGAGGAAACTTAGGCCAGAAAGGAAAAGTGACCTTTATTACAAGATCAGAGAGGTAGTGAGCAGCAGAGTTAGAATTTGAACCCAGATTGACTTCGGATCAAGTGTATCTTCCACCTATAAATGACTGACTTTATCCTATCCCACCCCACCCCATCTCCCCGTCTTGGCATAACAAATGATTCTATCTGAATGGCCATGGTATCATTTGGAGGGAAACAAAGCCACGTCCTGTTTTCTCACTAAATTTCTCATTTGATAAAATACTGAGCATCATAAATATTGTTCCTTGTCAGATTTTTATTTTCTCTCTAGTAAATATCTCCAAAGGATGCTACCAAGGTTGGAAAGTCAGTTTTGTGCCTTCTGGTTCCTGACCTTCTCCACTTCTCAGATGGTCCTGGTACTTTCCCTAAAGATTTGATCTTGGTCTTGACTTGATCTTTCATTTGTGTCCAACTTTTGGTAGCACATTCCAAGTTCATATTGGTTTGATCAGTCATAGTTGAACCTACTGTTATCTCACTATGTTATCTCACTCTCTAACATAGTGATGTCATTTGGGTCTTTTTTTGATAATGAAAGATAAGAACCAAATAACCAGCCAACCAACCACACTGTTCCTGTGCTCCCCTTCCATCCCCTAACATGAGCAGCATATATGATTTAACTTTCCACCGGTGAGAAAATTTCATTTTTACATAAAAATCATTTCTCCACTTCCACAGATAACAATAGTATAAGCATACACACACATACACACACACACACACACACACACACACACACAAATTCTGCTATAATAAGCACCTGTGTACATGACCTTGAACTGTGAACTGAACTTTTACCCTAAATCTCCACAGAACTCAAATGCAAAATGTGCTCATGAACAAAAACTGTTGCAAAAAAAAATATGATTTCCAAATGATATGACCATTTCTTGATGAATAACACCACTCAAGACATATCTCGAGAAACTTAGCTAAAATAAATGTGAATTCAGAACTGGAAGAGAACCTTAGAGGTACCTTAATCTACCCTGCTCACTTTACAGAAGAGGCAGCAAAAGTTCAGAGAAGATGAATCATTTCCCAAGACCACACAGCTAGTAAATGACAGAGACAGGATGCTGTCATTCCATATCCAGGGTTCTTCTTTTGTACAAAGGGCAAGAAATGCTCTATCCTACGACAAAATTCTGGGTGAATTAATTTAACTTACTATCTCTTGGCTTTTTGGAAATGAGTGAGATTGCCAGTTATCTAAATGTCATCCCTCATTTGTCATTGCTTCTCCTTTCTGTCCTTTTCACACAGCTTCTTCAGAACCCTAATTTCTAATTTAAAGAATGTTTTTATGATTTCATTCATGTGTTCTTTTGCCCTTTTTTGCACCTTTCTCCTTTTTTTTCTGTTTTAATCATCATTCATCCAAAAGTTTGCTAAAGACTGGGTAAGTGTATTGAATGTCTTATTTTTTAATCACATTGTTATCTTCTTAGCTAAGAAAATATAGAACAACTCAGATGAATATACGAATGGTGTAATGAATGCAAAAGAGTTGGCATATGACTTTTTTTTAAATTGAAGTCACACTCCCTTCTCTTCTCCAATCTATGCTTGGCATTTATAACAGATTTTTATTTGTGCTGGGGTGTTTTGGGGTTTTGCCTGTTTGTCTAACATCCCTATTTTAAATTAACAGTAGTGAAAATGAGTGAGAGAAAGGGAAAAAAGTCTCATCAATTTCTGTTAGGTGTTTTGTTTTACTATCCATCCAAATACGCACCTAAAGAAACATGAACCCTGAGTTTTTCCTCCAAAGTCTTGGGCAATCAAAGGGTCAATGTTCCAAGATCATACACATATCATAGATAATTCTAGATCTGACAGAAATCAGAGACTTAGAAACTGCAATGAACTTTAGAGTTCATTTAGCCTAATCTCCTCTTTTTTACAGGTGGGAGGCATAGATCCAGAGCGGGAAGAGGTCATTCCCCCCAAAGACAGAGGGAATAAGGAGGTGGGGAGGGGGAAGTTTTAGAATTTGGATCCAGTAACTCCAAATTTAACATTTTTTTTTCCTACTGTACCATAAGAATCTCAAGGAGCTTGATCATTTGAGACTTTGGGTCCTCAAGGTTTTTGGATCTCAAGTTGATGTTACAGTATCCATTTCCCAAATGTCTTCCAAAAACCCCTTTCCATCTCAACAAAAGTCTTTTCATTGTATCTTGTAGCTTCCAAACCCTAAGCTACCATTTACAGTGCTAGCCCGCTAAGTCATTTACACATCATTTGTAAATGTGTGTGTCTGTCTCCCCAGTATCAAAGTCGGGGAGAGGTTTGTATGAGAATGAGTTAGTCAGATAATTTTAAAAGGGCTTTAGAACTTCCTCCATCAAAAGCTTTCGAGTCAAGGAGTCAGCAAAGCTGCTTGGTAAAGACCAATAGAAAGATGCTTTCTGAGCTAGCCCTTCTTTTTAAATCACATTTTATAAAAGGGACTGATTACTACTGTGCCATCACTTTTGGAGCAAGCTAATATTTGTCTCTTTGTATTTTTTTCTTTAGCATCAATACCATTCAAAAATAGATGAACTAATTGAAGAAACTGTTAAAGAAATGATAACACTCTTAGTGGCAAAGGTAACCTTCTGCACCAGGTGAAATGTGGCATCACAAATATCCTCCTTTTTTATTTTCCATTCCTGCATTTCCATTAAAATGTCACACATTAAAAAAAGTTGAGCCGGCTAGTTGAGTAGCTCAGGAAACGATATGCCTGTGCGTCACCAAGTCCCTCGGCTCAGAGTGATTTTCCTAATGATTAAAAAGGAAGTGTGTGAAGACAAATGGTTGAACTAGCATATGTTAACCTAATAGGAACGCAGCCCCAACGCCACATGCGGTGACATGGAAATTGTTTTTCCAAGCTGACAAAGTTCGATTTTAGAGCGGCGAAACTTCCACATTAATACAGAAAGCTGCCATCATGAAAAGCCCCCTTTCCCTTCTAGTTTCAGATGCAGAGAGAGCCATAATAAAGCATAAAAGTCAGATAAAGCTATTTCAGTCCCCCTCATGAATTATAGAATTTGAGCTAAGTGAAACCGAGAGAGAGAGAGAGACAGGGAAAGCGTTTATATTTGCCAGTGGGAATCTTCGGCTTCCTGAAATTACTGATAAAAATGCAAATAAAAATAGATTGGATTAAACATAGCACTAATGTGGAACATTAAAGCTGTTTTGCACTGTTTTATTAAAAAAAGGATATTGAATATTATCGTGTGCTCTGCATGTTTCGATAATATTGTGTCACTTTGCATTTCAGTAGCATTTCATATTTGCAATCACATAATCAATGAAGAGAAAGCCGGATAAGTCAAATATTTGTGTGTGGAGACAACAGAATCTCTTTCCCAGATGGCTGGAATTAGATAATAGAACTTTATAAAAAAAAATACCCATGAGGTTCATTCCCTGCTTAAATATCTATTTTTCCAGACCAGGGTCTTGTTGTCAAGATAGCTTAGTAATGATTGTGGCCAACTGAGGTCTTATATTTCTTTTTCATTTGTTGTCATTGCAGTTTGTCACAATCCTGGAAGGCGTGCTGGCCAAATTATCCAGATATGATGAAGGAACTTTGTTCTCTTCTTTCCTTTCATTTACTGTGAGTAGTGATTGCCTTTCTCTCCTATATTCTCAGTTTCTTCTCCTTCACCTCCTCCTCCTCCTCTTCTCCACTTTCACATATATTTTATAATAATAGAAAATTTAATACTCTGGTCAATTTACAATTAGCCGCATGGAAGGTGAGAAAGAGTAGCACAAGATACAAAGAAGCTCAGAGAGCATTTAAGTTTTTGCATTATATGTATGTACACACATACATATGTGTATATATAGTGTCTATAAATACATATATGCATATATACAAATGGAAATATAGTAAATGCAAAATAATAATTCATATGTATACTTTTATATATAGTAAGTAATGCTTCTTGCTATCTCATTTGTTTCTTACCACAATCCTATAATGTGGGTGCTTGTATTTGCCCTACTTCATGTTTAGAAGTATGATAGATGATACCCGGATTCAAATCCTGAGATAAATCTGTGGATTTAAATTCTGTCTCAGACTAACACTATGTGATCCTAATTACTTAGGCAACTCCTTAGGACCTAGTGCTGGAAGGACTTCCCTACACTGTAGAAATCACAGACTTATCTCTGGGTGAGGAAACTGAAGCTTTGATACATTAAGTCACTTGCTCGGCATAATATCTAGCAACTGTCACAAGTAGGTGTCAGTCCAAGGTTTTTCTGATTTTTAAGAGGGGAGAGGGGAAGGAGGAAATGAATTCCCACTAATAATTCCACTTTCCTCAGGTAATAAATGAATTTGTATACCCTGACCATATTTGAAGTATAGGAAAAAGAAGTAGACAATTTGAGTTCTGCTCTCTAGTTTACTAACGATTTTACTTTGTTGAGATTCAGTTTTTCTCAAAAATAGGATCAAAACAACTGATCTCTGTAGTATCTTCAAACTCTAATACTTTCCACATCTTTTATTCTAACTAGTTGTACAAATGTGGGCAAACCTTAGCTGTCAATATAATATAATGGAAAGGACATCGGATTTGAAATCAATTTAGTATCTAACATTGTGTATGACTATGGTCAAGTCATTTCTTCTCTGCGTCTGTTTATCTATAAAATCATAACTCAGTGGCCTCTTGAGTTCCCTGACTGAGGAGTTGTCAACATTTCATTTTTTTCATGCCATCTTCCTTAGAAAGGCAACTTGGTTAAGTGGATAGGGCGATGGCTATGGAGTGGGGAAGATCAGAGTTCAAATTTCACTTCAAACATTTATTAGTTACATCACCCTCTGACTCACTTACTTCACCTGTGAAATGATAAAGTTAGATTCAGTGCCCTCCCAGGTCCCTTTCACCTCTAAAATAATGATGTGTGACAATCTTAAGAAGCTATAAGGCAGATGAAACTCATCTATACCCTTGGTTTCAGGACACACTAGTAGTGGGAGAAATAAGACAGAATTCTATTTTGCATCGTGTGGAAGAATTAATGAAACAGTGAATGAATGGGCCTATGGTGTCCAAAGCATTTTCTCTGGAAAATCCCCCCAAAATAGGTTACCTATAGTGTCTTTGATTTTGATTGGTCAATAACGAAGGTAACAGCCTAAGCTTTTGTATCACATTGGGAACCTGTATTTGTATTACTAGTTTCTCAAATAACAAAATCTTTTTATTTTAAAATGTACTTGAGGGGGCAGCTAGGTGGTACGGTGGATAGAGCATCAATCCTGGAGTCAGGAGAACCTGAGTTCAAATCTCACCTCAGACACATAATACTTTCCTAGCTGTATGACCTTAGGCAAGTCACTTAACCCCATTGCCTTGCAAAAAAATAACAACTTAAAATGTACTTGAACAAAGAAAATATTCTGTTCACTCTGAGGTAGAATTCACCAGAAGGAGGACTAGCTTAATTAGACCCATTCAAAGGGGTCTCTTTCCCAAAATAGCAAAAGAAAAAAATTAGAAGACAGCCTAAAGGCAGACTCCTCCAGCTTGGAAAGTGCTGTGGTGATGCTCTGATATAATAAGGGAGTGGGACCCAAATCCAGCATGAATAGTTGAAAGGAAATTTAGATATCATTACTCTGATCTTTTCATTTTTTTTCAGATAAGAAAACTAAAATTCAGAGGGAGAAGGGATTTGCTGAAGGTCACAGTAAATGATTCCTTCTAAATTTAAATTCAACAAGTCTATTATTTGGGCAACTACTTTAACCTCCATAAACATAAACCAATGTATTAATTTTGTTTAGCTTCAGTGGGCCAAATTCTTAATCACTAACTTTTAAGCTAAAAATTCCTTCCTTGTAATTCACAGATTCTAGGACATAGTAGGTGCATAATAAATGGTTTGCGAGTCAGGCAACAAGCATTCTAAAAGCAGTAGGATTCTAAAGAAAGACAAAAATAGTTCCTGCCTTTGAGCAGCTTACATTCTACTGGAGGAATCACCAAAGCAATAGCTAGGTATACAGAATATGTTTTCAGAGTAGTTGGAAGATAATGTGGTAGGAGGTAGTGCTAGCAGCTGGGAGAACTGGAAACGTCTCCTGCAGAAGGGAGGATTTGAGCTGAGTCTTTAAGGGAGCCAAGGAAATAAAGTGACGGGGATGAGGAAGAGTATTGGCCAGGGTAGCCGAATTTATAAAATAGAAAGAACATTGGATTTGACGTTAATTTTACTTTCTATGACAATTGTAGAGGAAAGTCAAGTATGATAGCTGGAAATGAAGGAAGGGGCCATGATGTGAAGAATTTTAATTGCCAAGTATAAGATTTTATATTTAATCCTAAGAACAATAGGGAGCCACAGGAGTTTATTGAGTAGGAAAGTGATATGGTCAGATCTATGCTTTTGGAAAATCACTTTAGTGACTGAATAGAGGATGGATTGCAGCAGGAAGAGGAATCAGTCTACTTTGTCTGTCTAACTCTCAGATATTATAGATACAGAATGGTGATTTGCAGGCTCAGACTTATCAGAAATTTTCCTTCCCTAGAAATATCCCTCTCGTATAGGATGTAAATGTTGACCAGCATCTGAATAAAGATGAGTCTTTACAATTCCTTATAATTAGCGATTCCCTTTCCTATCCACATGTTAGTATTATATAGCAGTCCAATCTAGGGTCACCCTCTTGCAGCCCAGGGTCTTTAAAGCATTTCCCCTATTCTGAGCTCAATTTCAGAAGCATTTTTGTGCGCCTTCGATGAGTTCAGTACCTTGGAGAAGGCACAGGGCATTGTGCTACACTCGACATAGAGAACAAAATGAGAGCTCTGTCTCTGTCTTGAGGAGTTTTCACTGAAAAATCAGAACAAGAACATATATGGATAAGATGGTTCACAGTTACAAAACTCCTCACATGGATTTCTTCCTCCTAACAGAGTAGGAAGTGGAGGTATGAACTCCATTTTAAAAATAAAGGACTGTAAAAGTGATCTGCCCAAAGTATTACCTAGGAGTATTACAAAGTCTGCTGACTCTAAGTTCAGTATTCTTCCCACTAGTCCTGTTGGGAGTCTCTTGGGAACTTGTGACATTTCTTTCCCCCTCTCCCTTCTCCCAAACTGTGCATGATTTAAACTGGGGTTCAATTCAGACTTTTTTGGGGGAGAGGGGGTGGGAGGAGAAGTCTGTTAGACCACAGAGAAAATGGAAATCTTTTCCTTTCCTCTCCATCTGCATTGCCTCATCTCTTGAAGAGAGAGGGGGCTTTGGAAGGGGGAGGGATATGTGCCATAGCTTCACGCCAGCATGTGAAAGTCCCAATGCACCCCCTTCTCTCCTCTCGCAGAAGCCCTGTCATCGGCAGCCCGGGAACTGGGAGAGGCAGCCGCCACCTTTCAGATGTGCCTTTCGGAAGATCGGCTTAGTTGGGGGATGCTCTAATTAGCAATTCCCCTCCTGTTTCCCTTGCCTGCGAGATGCACTTCTCTGGAGGCTGCTTGCTCATGAGGGGCCTCTGCATTGTGATTAGGCTACCATTGTGCTTGCCCAAGAACTCTCCCAAGGAGATGGGAAGAGTAAGACTCTCCTATCCCTCTCCCCCTAGGTTAAGGGAGATCCTTTCCCCACCTTTTTCATGCATGAAGAAAGAAGGCAGTTCAGATCCTGCCTGAGCTGTACCAAGGTGCCTCTAGTTATTTGAGTGTTCTGTTCACAGTTGCTCTGGAACTCCAGATGCACCCCAGATGAGAGTACAAGAAGGGATGGAGGATCAGTTACACTGGAGGGAATACCCATATCCATGAAATCCCAAATTCACAGATATTTTGCAATACCTGTTTGGGGGTTCTGCTGAGTGAACTATACCAGATATATGTGTGTGTGTGTGTGTGTGTGTGTGTGTGTGTGTGTGTGTGTGTCCTCCGGTGATCAGATTATGGGGTCATGGGGTCATTCATTTGAGATATATACTAGAGATACTGAAATATTGATAAGATTTGTTTTAAATAGCCATGTTCCTTTGTTCCACAGAGGATTCTATTGGGTGCAGGGAGAGTTAAACCAATAATGGAGGGGGAGTAGATTCTAATCCCAATTCTGGTTCTAACTGGCACTTTAACATCAAATGATCTGTTGAACCTGTCTGGGCTTCAGACTTGGAAAAATAAATGATTGGACTAGATAAACTCCTTTCATCTCTAAAATCTATGAAATTCTTTGGATCCTTATGAGTCTGCACTGCTACATTGTGAGTCAATAGGTGTCCCAAGGATTCCTCCAAGGGGCAAACCCACCTTAGCCCTTCTTCTTAGACTTACTTCTGCTTAGCTGGGCCTTAAAACATGGTTAGGGAAATGACTATCACTTCAAAGATTCTTCTGGGGAAAGGCAAAGAAAACAATAGAGTTAAGATTTAACTTAGACTTGATTTTCTTGGTTACTCTGATTTTCAACTCTTTCCAAGAAAACTAGAAATCAGAGATAAAAACTCAGATCAGACCTGTAGTTTAATGTCATTAGGAAGTCCCACATGAAGAAATTCTCTCTCTAGGTTGGCACCATCAATGAAACTTAGAATCTTAAGAAAAATTAAGTGACCTTCCCAGGGTTATATAACTAAATCAAACAATCAGCAAGTATTTATTATTCTCTTATTGTATACCAGTCACTATGCTAAATGCTGGAAGAAAAAAATGAATAATACTTACCTTCAAATGGCATCCATTGTAAAGGGAGAGACAACATGGAAATAGAGAAGCCACTTACAAAGTAGATAGAAGATAATTATTGGAGGAGCTGAGGGAACTGGGAAAGGATTCCTGCAGGAGGGAGGATTTGAACTAAATCCTAAAGGTAGCCAGAGACATTAAGGGGCAAAGATGAGAAGAAGCACTATGCCATGCTAGGGAATAGCCAATGCAAGATCAAAGAGGAAGAAGATAGAATGTCATTTTTGAAATACTACAAACAAACCTGTATAGTTGAACCAGAGAGGAGAACATGGAGAGGAATAAAATATAAGAAGCTTTGAAAGATAGGAAATGTATTAAAAGAATTTAGTGTCAAAGAGAAGAGTTCATATTTGGATCTGGAGGCAACAGGAATCCACTGAAATTTATTCATCTGGAGGTAAGGGGTGGTGGAAGCAGAACTTTAAAAAAAATCAGCTTGATGGCTAAGTAGGAGTCTCTGAACAGAGAGACTTGAAGCAAGAGATATATACTAGAGATGTTGAGAAAAATTTTTAAAAAGTTTTGGTAACAGATTAGATATATGGGATGAGTAAATGTAAAGAGTCAAGGATGATACCAAGGTTTTAATCCTGGGTAACTGGGATTTGCTCTTAGTAATAAGAAGGGAGAGAAAAGGTTTGTTGGGAAAGATAAATTCTGTTTTGAACATGTTTACTTTGAGATTTCTACAGGTCATTCAGTTTGAGATATCCAAAAGGCAAGCAATGATATGAGAAGTGAGTGCTTAGATTATAATTCTTCAAAGAGATAATAATTGATCCAAAGGGGGATGATGAGATTACCCAATGAAAAACATGGGGAAAAGAGGGAAGAGAGCTGAACCACAGTCTTAGGATACCCATGTAATGAACATGACTTAGCAAGGGAAACTGAGACAGAATGGTAAACCAACATATGTCAGAATCAACATTTGAACTTAGGTCTTCTTTGTACCAAGATCATCTCTCTTTTACATCATGCTATAGGTTAATAAAGTCTCTGAGAAATGGGACAGTAGGTAAAAATGTAGGAATTAGTGGTAGTTTTTATGAACTAAATCTACTGTGATGAAATTTAATAGAAATGGATAGGGTGGGGGCAGCTAGATGGCACAGTGGCTAGAGCACCAGCCTTGGAATCAGGAGGACCTGAGTTCAAATCCGGCCTCAGACACTTAATAATTACCTAGCTGTGTGACCTTGGTCAAGTTACTTTTAACCCCATTGCCTTGTAAAAACCAAAAAAGAAAGAAAGAAATGAATAGGACAAAACACTATATTTTGGAAAAGACATGAAGGAATCTGGGGATTTTAATGAATTGTAACCTGGGTCAACAACATGAGATAATAGCCAAAAACAGTGTTATGCTAAAAAATGAATTAAGTTAGATAGGCAGCTAAATGGTACAGTATAGATAGAGGATTGAATCTGGAACCAGGAAGACATGAGTTCAAATTTGACCTCAGACATTTAACTACCTATATGACCCTGTCCAAGTCACTTAAACTCTGTTTTTCTCAGTTTCTTAATATGTAAAATGGGGATAATAACTATTATAATACTTAGGTGGTGTAGTGGATAGAGTACCAGCTCTGATGTCAGGAAGACATCTTCCTGAATATAAATCCAGTCTCGGACACTTATTAGCTATGTGACTATGGGTAAGTCACTTAATCTAGTTTTCCTCAATTTCCTCATCTGTAAAATGAGCTGAAAAAGGCCATGGAAAACCACTCCAGTATCTTTGCCAACAAAATCCCAAATAGGGTCACGAAGAGTCAAATATGACTGAAACAGCCGAACAACAACAACCCAGAGTATTGTAGGGATAAAATAAGGTAATATTTGTAAATTATCTAGCATGTAATTGGCACTATATAAATGTTAGTTATTTTTGGTATGCATTTTTCTGAATGAAAAAGGCACTTATTACATAATTACGATGCATAAAACACTAAGCTCTACAGATACAAACAGAAAAATTATATACCCTTTGCTCTCAGGGAGCTCTCCTTTTAATAGGGTGTGATAGTTGTAGGGTGAGTGGAAAAGCCAGGTAGTCAAATTTCAGAACATAATATCAATGACTAGGGATCAAAAGGTCCCAGCATCAGGGTACATAGTAGTCAGGTCATCCTTTAATTCAGTAGCAAAGAAGGAAAGGCTTGATGATCCACATAGCAAATAATCCAGTTTGGTGGAGTGTGAATAGGATACAAAGCTGAAGTACAAACTCACCTTCTTTAGTGTTTTTTCATTCGTCAAACCATATCTAGTTCTAATGTTGAATAATTTTATAGCACCAAGACTATATCTGTATTAATTGTGACAAAAAATGGGGTGGGGGGGGAACTATCCCAAAAAAAGGACTTAGAACTCTTTTTTCCTGAATTTTCAGGAGTTGAGGCTACTGAGGAATGGGGGTGGGGGCTATCTCCAATGCTAGCAAAGTTTAGGGAGATTTTGTTTGTTTCTAAGTATTATTGGCAAATTTTATTTTTACATTACATTTATAGTGTCCTGAATAAGAATGATGCTAATCCAACTGTACTCAATCTTGGTTAGACCACATCTGGAATGTGTTATGTGATGATAGATATCACATTCAGAAAGTCTCCATAAGAGAGAACCATGATGATGATGATATAACTAGAATCCATGTTCTTCAAGGAATGGTTGAAGAATGTGAGGATGGCTATGCTAGAGAAGATATGGGGGATATGATCACCATCTTTGATTTGAAGGGCAGTCAAATGGAAGGGAAAGGATTTGTTCTGTTTTTATCCTCAGCAGGGGCAGAACCAGTAGTGCAAGATTATTGCAAACTGAAATTTGGGCTACTTATAAGGGAAAATTTACTAGCAAGAGCAGGAGGTCTAGTTTAACTTGTACCTAGCCAAGAATCCCCTGTGTAACTTTCCTAACAAGCTGTTGGCCAGCTTCCCTTATAAGAACTACAGTTATGCCTTCCACCTCATGGGGCTTAGGAGCACAGCACCCTGTGATCTGGAAAATCCATATAAAATTGTTTGATCCTCTCTTCATACCAAAGAAGTCTGATTTTATTCCTTTTTCTTTTATGGAGTGTCTACAGTAACTTATTTTAAAATTTAGGTGGATATTATATGACCCTATACATATATTTTATGTATTTCTGAGTTTCTAAACTTTTTCTGTGTCATCTTCTGGCTTTTATATATATCATCTATGGGTTCTGAAAACCTCCCTCCAAAATTCCCATTTAATTTTTTCATGCCAACCCAAGATATATTGAAACTATGCTAAGGAAAGTCCCAATGTGAAAGAGATAATTGTAAAATGGGAAAGAAGGAAGCAACCATTTACTCTGATACTCAAGACTTGTGTCCCCTTGGGGAAGTCTCCACTTCTTGAATCATATGTAAAATTGGATTCAATAGCGTCTGAGGTTCCTTCCAAATGTAGACCTGTTACTCTAGGGCATTGTGAAGGTCCTTGAAAGACTGAAATTCTTTGATTCTATCCCTACTCATATTCCCTTCTTTGATGACCCTTAGACTCAGTCAAAGCCAGGTAAAAAGGAGAATATAAAAATATTCCCTGCCCCATCAACAAGCACCTGTGCACTGTACTGGAGGATGGGGTGGGGTAGGGGAGGCCAGGGTTGTCTATCTGCTGAGCCACGACTAGTGATACCTAACACTTCAACAGTTTTCTCCAGTTCTGTCAGGAGCCAGAAACTCATATCATGTTTCTAATTATCTGCCTCGACCCTTCTTTTTTTTTTCCTTTTTTTGGACAGTTTTTTCCCCATTTTTGCCACATTGATACAGAGCTGCAGTTCCATATTTTTCTAATGCTGGCAACAGGAACTAGAGATGTGATAACAGCACATCCACAGCCAAAGATTGCTTTGCTCTGATGCCTTCTGTGACATTCCATGGTTCAAGACTGCCCCCTTGGAATAAAGCAGGAAATGTCTAAGATTGGGGGGGGGGGTCATTTGCAGTCATAGAGTTTTTCCACTAGAAAAGGCACAAGAATATGAAGATTGAGCTTATTCTTCTGTGATTTTTTTTCCCTGAGATAGTCTTTTATTTTTTACACAGAAGTGCCTCAAGGAATTGGAAATTGCAGACTATAATAAATGTCAATTGTGGGGAGATACTTTTTACTTTAAAATGAAGCAGTGGCTAATAATGAATCCTGCAGAGAGAACATTCTCAACAATCATCAAATCAAGCCCACAGGAGATAGCTCAGGCAACCTTGACTTAATTCAATCATCAGATTTAGGAAGAGATTTTTCAGAGCAGTTACCTCCTGTCAGAGCCATCAGTAGACATTCAGTACAACAAAACAGGCAAGAAAGGGATTAGAAAAGATCATGGGGGAGGTTTCAACCTTTTCCTCCAAAGGGCTTGAGAAAGAAAGTCACTGGCCAAGTTCAACTATGAACATGATTGCAAAAAGAAGGGGGAGACCCACCTCCTTCTCCAAATTTTGTTTCTCTTGTTGTTCAGTCATTTCACTTGTGTTTTCATGACCCCATTTAGGAATTTCTGAGGAAAGATATACTGGAGTGGTTCGCCATTTATTTCTCTATAAATGTTAGATGGGAGAAGTTATATTTGATCTTTACATCAATAGGAAATTATTAGGATTTACTGAGCATAGGAGGGACATGTCTAGGTTTTTAGGAATATCACTTTGATTGCTCTGTGGATGATAGATTAGAGTAAGGCAATAATAGATCAATTAGGAGACTGATACAATGGCCCAAAATTTTCCAAGCATACTTCAAAGATAGAAAGTTATCTGTCTTCAAGAGACTACCTTTCTTGATTGGGTCTTCTCCCACTCACCAGAAACATTTGAAAATGTAACTTTCCCGCCAGCCAGTTGTTAAGGAATAACATCCATGGTCACCTGTCTGAAATTCTACAACTCAGGTCCCTGTGTAATTGCCAGTTTCTTCTGTTTACAATTATCTGTGACAGAGTAATGCTATTTTACCTGTGTTCTTATGCTCCTATTAGGAGAAAACCAGTGCTCTTGTGGGGTGATCATCAGAAAAAAACCTTTTTTCTATTTCCTCAAGTCCTTCCCCCTAGCACTTTCTTCCTATGAACCCACCAAGACAGTGTGGTCCAGACCTTGGGAAATGAGAAATCTTTGATGTGTCATCTTTTCTACCCACTTCTTTCATCAGCTCTAGCCCCATCTTTCAGTACATGACATGTCCTTTGGGAACTTTTGACAGACAATTTTATCACCTAGTAGGACCTCCTCATTTCTGGTCCCTGTCTTTAAAATGTAACCTACAATTAACACACCTGCTGTCCAAAGAAGGCTCTCCCTAGTCACCGCATCCTTCAGAAGCTTTTCAGAACACAAACTAACCTCCAAATGGAGTCACTCGTCTTCAGATCATTTTATTGGAACAGAGGAATGGTTTTCAGAGTGAACATAAGACACAGTTTTTATTCCTTTCACTCTCGAGGTACAGAGTAGTTGGGTCATCGAAATGACAGCTACGGACCGGGCGGCTAATCAAAATGTACTCAGGCTTCAAACAGAAAATAATTGTTCTGAAATTAAAAGGTAAAGTTGTGTGTTGTGCTCCAAGCCCCCAGCCACATGCTGTGGAAGTCTCTGTACCCACAAGTACAAAAAGTTATGGAAAAGCCAGCAGGATTGCAAAGCTTCTATTTAACAGAAAAAGATATAATTGAAGGAGAGGGAGATTCCTATGACTTTTCACTTGCCATCTTTCTCCTGATTTGGATGAAAGGCAGCTAGGTGTTGAAATGGATAGAGCACTGGCCTTGAAGTCAAGAGGTTGGGAGTTCGAATTCAGCCTCAGCACTTATTAAATGTATGACCTTGGGCAAGTCGCTTAGCTCTGGTTAGCCTGCTTCCAGGGCCATCTCTAGTTGTCTTGATTCATATTTGGCCACTGGACCCAGATGATTCTGGAGGAGAAAGTGAGGCTGATGACTTAGGACAGCACCCCCTCACTCAAATCCAAGTCATGTGCTTGTCATAGCATCACATCCCTGATGTTATGGTCTTCTTTGAAAATGAAGAACAGGGGCAGCTAGGTGGCATAGTGGATAAAGCACCAGCCCTGGAGTCAGGAGTACCTGGGTTCAAATCCGGCCTCAGACACTTAATAATTACCTAGCTGTGTGGCCTTGGGCAAGCCACTTAACCCCATTTGCCTTGCAAAAAAACCTAAAAAAAAAAAAGAAAAGAAAAAGAAAATGAAGAACAAAAGCATCACCTAGTTGAGTACTGGAAGGCTGGGGTTTGGAGTCAGGAAGACGACCCGTGTTCAAATCCCAACTCAGATATTTATTGCTGTGGAAGTCTGGGCAAGCTCTGTGCTTTAGTTCCTTCATCTGTAAAATGAAAAGGTTAGACTCAGAGGTCTTTAACTAGGTTCCTGACTATTCGATATCTATGATCCTTTATAGTTCTGGCTGGGGGATTTGGAGTTAGAAGACCTGAGTGCCGATCTTATTTCTACCTTTTGCTACCAATGTGACCTTGTTCTCTGAGTCTCAGTTTCCCTCACTTGAGAAATGGAGATAATAAAAGTGTCCATATTGTACCATTGAGAATGAAATGATAATATATATATATATATATATATATATATATATATATATATATATATAAAGCATAAATGTCATATATAGTGGAAAGCACATAGATAGTGAAGTGAGAGGATCTGGGTTCCAATCTTGAATCTGCCACCTACTACATGTGTGATATGAGCATGTCATCTCACCACCACAGAAGTTAGTCTGCTCATCTTATAAAAGGTGGGGTAGGAGGGGGAAATGCACTAGATGACTGAAATGATCAATTCAAATTTTAAATCTACAATCCTCTTTATTGAGCTTTAATGAGATTTGACTCTGTTCTAGGAAGTATAAAACCAATGGGGTCATTCTTATTAGAGGATTGATTAAAATAATCAGCAGGAGAATAAAGCCTGAGATGATGCCAGTGGAAGGACAGTGAGTACAAACTGGATAGAGCATTTCCCCAGCCAGAAAGCGGGTTGATATTAAAGAAGGTCATTCAGAAAGGAAGCCTGGAAAGCTAAGCTGATTATCTACAATTACGCATCTGCTCTAGAGCCCCATGGTGGAAGAGATGAGAACACAAACTTCCTGGACCACTTCCCCATTCACAGCACACTGAGCAACAGAAGACATGGACATTTCTCCTCATCCATAAAACTGAGTCGAAAAACAAATTCTTCCAGGAGATGGGACTCTTTGGTTCAATCAAGATATTCCCCTGATATTTTCCCCAGTTTCCCAGATATAGTGGCAGATCTTGGTGGATCAAAATGTAGGGACCTGGAGCTGGATTGCTGGAAACAATACTTGGCTACTATCCATGAAAATTAGCAAATGAATTCTTTTGAATTCAACTAAAGTGTGGCCCGTGATCACCCAGGCATAACATTAAAGATGTAAGCACAAAGGTTTTTATTAGATGTCACCATGTTAGAAACACATAATTTCCAAACCATGAGGAATGAAATCTTATGTCAAAGAAATCCAAACCATGTGGGAACAGGTTGAGACATGGAGCATCCCAATTACCCTGTTTGCTCTGGAGCTGATAAAAAAAAAATTTAGATAGAAAAAAGATAAATACATATAATATATATATAAATATAGATATATGTGTTGTTTATGCTTTATATATCACATACATATGTATATGTGACATATTATATATTATATATATTACATATATGTATTATATATTATATATATTCAGTGAGATTGTAGAATATTGCACCTGCTCAATATTTTCTACAACATCAAATATAAAATAATAGTAGCAGGATAGCAATTTGGACCATTTCTATCTCAATTACCCTGAAAAATATGAGAATAGGATGATAATGTTGATGGGAATAAAAAAATTTTATTTTCAAAATATTTTATTTCATTTTTTCAATTACATGTAAAGATAGCTTTCAATATTGATTTTTATAAAATTTTAGTTCCACATTTTTGCAGCCTTCCTCCCTCCTGTCCCCTCTCCACATGACAGTAAGTAATCTGTTATAGACCATATATTTGTACTGTCATGAAAAATGTAATTTTTAACTAAGAATTTTCAAATTAGTTATTTCTTCTGAGTCTCATAAGCACCTCTAGGAGAATCAGAGAGTGTGGAAACCTAGCCCAACTTCTTATTATATATAGGAGAGGGTATGTATCCTCCATAGTGTGAAGGGGTGCTATAATGTCTAATGAATGGAGAAGACACAAACACAGGCCACCCCAAAGTTTCTGATTCATAGACCCCATGATCATAATCACACTGGTGTCTCCTTATATAAAAAGGAAACTGAACACAAAGCAATTCATTAGCTTGTGCAAAGTTACCTAGAAATCAGTGATGGAAACATATTAGAATCAATATTTCTTGATCCCAAATCCAATGATATCTATCCCATGTCCCACTACCATTGTGCCCAAATTTTCATCTCATTAATAGCCACTTAAGGGGAACTTTATTTTTTAAAAATATATTTCTGCATTCTCCTGTTTCCTTTACAATGTTTTTCTTTAATTCAATTTGCAAATATATATTAAGGGGCAGCTAGGTGGCGTAGTGGATAGAGCACTGGCCCTGGAGTCAGGAGTACCTGAGTTCAAATTCGGCCTCAGACACTTAATAATTACCTAGCTGTGTGGCCTTGGGCAAGTCACTTAACCCCATTGCCTTGCAAAAACCTAAAAAAAAATTATTAAGCACATGCCATCTCCTGGGACAGACACTGAAAATACAAATAAAAAATTAAACACTTACTGATCTTAAGAAGTTTATAACTGCTTGGCCTATTGACGAAATAATGAAACATAATTTGAAGAGTGAGCAAGTCTTGAATCAAGCAGGTAATTCAAGGGGGACAGAGATGAAAAAAAGTGCATTCCAGACATAGGGGAGCAGACTGGAAAAGGGAGGAAAGGCAGGAATGACTTTCTAAGTTTATGGAACAGTAAGAAAGTGAGTTTGACTGAAGCATCAAAAATATGAAGGGGATTTATAAGAAAGGTAGGTTGAAGAAGAGCTGTGAAAGGTCAAGCTGAAATAGGGAACCACTAAAGATTTTTGAGTAGGAGAATGATGTGCTCAGACTTGTGCCTTAAGGATTTAGAAGATGGATTGATCATCCTAAAATAATCAGTCAGTTGCTGGGTGCTACTGGTAGAGATGTCGATATGGAGATTGATGCTGATGGAGACTTGATAGAATTGAACCTGTCTAACCTGGAGAAGAGAAGGGATAAAGGGGAACTGATTTCAGTATCTAAAGGGCTGCCATGTGGAAGACGGTTAGATTGGTTCTGCTTGGCCTTAGAGGGGAGAAATGGAAACAATGGGTGGAACTTGCAAAGAGGCAAATTAATATCAGGAGAATATTTCCATCTAATAGAGCTATAAAATATGAACTGAGCTTCCTCTTTGGTAGTGAGCTTCCCCTCATTGGAGGTATACAAGGATAAGAGAGGGAATTCTCTTTCAAGAAAGGCTCAGATTCTCCTGGTTTCTTTTGACTCTAAGATTCCCCATCTCTCCCAGGACATCCATGAGGCTTTTGAAATTTGGAGGCTGATCTTGAGAACCCAGGCCTGCTTTTATCAACCATCATCTGCCTTTCATTGGATTTACCCAAAAAGAAAGGGAAGCCAGGACGAATCCCATCGCTGTGGATATCTCGGCTTGGTGGTGCTTCAGGAATCCCCGTAGTGTCTGTGACTTGCTCTTTCCAGCTTTGTGTTTTTCTCTATCCCTTTGAAAAGGGTTGGGAAGGGACAGCGCTGCAATTGTCACTTGGACCCGAGCAGTTGCCACTGGGTTTGCTCAACTGCAAGACCGCACACACAGTCCCAGTACATCCACCCACACGCACATTCTGTCTCACCCGAGCATCCAGTCCCTCACTTGGCACTGGAAATGCATTCATCTTCCCAAGATGCACTTGAGTATCCCTGATTATATATCTGGGGCTGGGGCGTGGATTTTTTTTAATCCAAAGTAGAAGAAATATTTCAGAATGGGAAATGTCAGTCCCAAAGGATTCTGAGAAGATCCCCTCAGGATATGAATCCCTTCTTCATCTGCATGAGGAAGAAAGGGAACCTCCTTCATCTAGATGGGATCCCAGTATTAAAGGACTCTCTTCATTTTATGCTGCCACCAAGGAAATGAATAATATACTACTTAAGGGGGCTTCACACAAGGAAGTAGCTTTGACCTCTTACAAAGTCAGGAGCTAAGTCTACCACAATAGAGTGTGGTGAATAAAGGAAACAAACAATCTGGATTCAAATCCAACTATGATAACAATTAACAGATCACTCAATCCAAGGAAGTCTTGATTATCTCATCTATAAAATGGGACGGGGAGGAGGAATCAATGCCTGGAATCCCTACATCCCAGGGATGTGAGTAGCTAATGAGAGGTGGGAAGGACAGAAATAAACGCTTGCTAATTGAAGAAGGTCAAAGTTGGAAAAGATTTAGACAGTTCCATCTTCTTTTATACATGTCTATATTATATATAGTGAGTCCTTAGGAAATCCTCTCTTCCTATTTCATTATTCATATATATATATATATATATATATGTGTGTGTGTGTGTGTGTGTGTGTGTTTATTTATTTTTATGAGAGTATGCATTTATATTCCATTATGTATATAATGAAATGAAAGATATGACAAATACATGTGTGTACACAGGTATATATACATATATGTGTGTATTTATTTATTTATTTTTATGAGAGTATACATTTATATTCCATTATGTATATAATGAAATGAAAGATATGATAAATACATGTGTGTACGCAGGTATATATATATATATATATATATATATATATATATATATATTAGATAGATATAGCAAGATAATATGTTGGAAGTTAGGACCAAATAAGACTATGATATTAATTGCTTCTCTGAGATCATATCCTGTCTCTCATAGTAGCTTAACTTCTCTGAATTTGTTCCCCATCTATAAAATGAAGATAATAGCACAAGTATCTAAAAATATTTTATAAACTTCTTGTAGCATAAATGTGGACTTTTCTTCTCCTTGGAAAAAACTTCCTGAGGCTAAAGCCCAGACTCTTCAAGGCTTAGAACCATAGATTGAAAGTTGGGAGAGAACTCTAAGGCCTTGGAGTACAAACCCCTCCTTGGATAGATGAGCATATAGAGACATACTTGAGTCCAGAGCAGGGCAGATTTCAAACTCTAGTCTTCCAAACTCAACCCTTTTTCTTTGCCCTGAAAGCCTCTGTTCCTCTCATCAACCAGGAAATCACTGCAGTTACCTTATACACATGAAGTGACATGTTCACCAGGAGACCACGTATACACGTCACAGATCTAGGGGCCATTCACAGTTAAGTTTAGTGAGCACAATCCCTTTTTTGTTCTCTTGCACCTTACTTCAATTCCACAAATACCGTTAGGTGTTCGAGTTCATGGAAAAAGAGCTCAACGGGACCTGAAAGGTATTTAATTTTACAGATAAAGAAACTGAGGGTAACTTGCCTACAGTCACAGAGGCAGTTAGTGTTGAGGCAGGACTTAAATCCATATCTTTTAGATACATTTTTAGATAAGAATAATACAGAAATTTATTTTGCTGGAATCTGCATATTTGTAATTAGCATTTGTTTTTCTTTTCATCTTTTAAATGGGATGAGGTAGGAAAATAAATTTTCATTGAAATATAAAATAAGGTTTTTAAAACTTTCTAAAGAAGGACCAAGGTCTCTTTTATTCGCAGGGTTCATTCCCCTAAAGTCCACTGCCTCTGCAATTTTAGAGCCACATGGGATCTTAGAAGTCTTATGATCAAATCCCTCATTTTTATAGTTAAAGAAACCAAGTCTCTTGAAGATTAAAGGATTTGTCCAAGGTCACAAGGATAGGCAGCATCAGCAGCAGAACCATATTCTTCTTGGTAAAAAAAAAAAAAAAAAAATAGGGCGCCTAGGTGGCGTAGTGGATAAAGCACCAGCCCTGGAGTCAGGAGTACCTGGGTTCAAATCTGGTCTCAGACACTTAATAACTACCTAGCTGTGTGGCCTTGGGAAAGCCACTTAATCCCATTTGCCTTTCAAAAAAAAAAATAGGCCAATAGGAGAGAGGTCTCAAACTTCCCATGGTAGATTTATAACTAGACCAGTGTGAGCAGGTCTTTGAGGCAAGGTATTCACCTCCTAGAAGGTATATTCCTTTCCCATGGTGGTCATGATCCCTTAATCTTGTCCTTTAACCCTTGAATCACCAATGCAGGGAACCCATCTCCGGGACCCTAACTCTAGCAAAGGTAGAGCTAGACTCTCCCTCTCTCTCTCGGCATAAGATCTGCCATCAGTACTGCCATCAGTACTTTCCTGTACTGTTGCCCACCAGCCTCCCCAATTTGGTACCATCTTCTGACATCCATGTTCTGTTCCCCCAATGCATTTAATCTAGGTACAATTTCAACTCTGGCCTTTTTCTGTCACCTTCAGTCAATCAATTAGTCTGCAAGCATTTTTTGACACCTTTGAAGGATCCAACACTATGCTAAGAACTGAGGATACAAAAAGAGACAAAAGATAGACCCTGCCTTCAAGGAGCTTGCCATCTAACAGGGAAAATATCTACTCTTTCCATTTACCTAGTACCAACACTGACTTTGACTCTTCTCTCTTCCTTCATGTCTTCTCCTCTTTCCATTCTCTCTTATTTTCTATGTGCCCCATGTATTACACCAAGACTGCTAATTTATATTTGTCTAACTTGATTTATTTATTTGTCCACGTGCTTTTACTTTCAATCTTGTCATACTTGTATAGGTAGTCCGTGTTTTACTTTCTCTTTTAATTTTTTTATTACTCAAAGATTTTTTTTGTTTTTCCTCAGACCTCAAAGTAAGAACTCAGATGCACAGACTTACCAAACATTGTCCTGCTTTTTTCATCATAAAAAACATTCATTAGTTTCATTCCTAAAGTTTTTGGTGGTCTATGGAGAGTCCTTTCTTCTCTCCCATTTCACTTGAAATCTATGAGTTGTAAAGAAGTTTAGTTTGAGATGAGGCCTTAATGTGGGATAATGGAAAAATTGGGTGCTTCATCTGCAAAAGAAGGGTATGGATGATTTGTGAAGTATCTTCTGGTTCTAAAACTAAAATCCTATGATCCTGAGTAATTTGTATGTATTGCAGTTCTTGGTTATTAACTTCCTACAACACTATGATCCCCAGAGAGTTGGGAGATATGGAGCTGTCTTTGAAATAATATATGAAAAACCATTACTAGAGTATCTAACACATAGTAAACATTATATTTGTCATTTATTATTAATAATAATAATAATAATAATTATATCTATGAGATCAGATTTGTATGACTCTTTCTATAGTATCAAGTAGATAGTAGACCCTTAATACTTATTCCCTTCCCCCAACCATATGAAATTGTTTCCCAAAGAAATAATCAGAGAAGGCTTGATAGAGAAGGTGGTATTTGAGTTGACTTTCAAAGGCTGAGCAAGAATTCAGTATATAAAGAGGAGGAAAGAGAAGAGTAGAAGACAAAAAGAATGGTCTGAAAAAAATCATGGAAGAGGCATAGCACCTGTCATAAGGAGCCAATGAGATATAATTAAAATAGAACTGACTGCTGAGTCAAAAGATCTGGATTCAAATCCAGCCTCTGATGTTTACTCTCTGTATGACCATGAGCAAGTCACATAAGCTCATTGAGCCTCAGTCTCCTCAAAAGTAAAAATGAAGTTATTACAATATCAGATCTCTAGAGCCCTCTTCCACTCTAAAGGTCTAGGGTCTTGTTTGTGTCATTCCATGTTCCAGGGTCCCTTCCAATTGTGGCATTCTATGACTCTAAGTCACATTTTCAAGGCTGTAAAAGTAATCACCCAATCATGATCTCCCTGAAGTTGACTAAACAATTCAGTTGAACAGCTACTTTTAAAGTATTTACTTTGTGCAAGAAACTGGGCTAGGCATTGGGGATTTAAAGATGAAGACAAAAATATTCACAACCCTGAGAGGAATTTACAATCTATTGGGGGGAAAGAGGGGAAATCATCAAGAAAAGCATCTTATTTCTGATTAAAGAAAAAGGAAGGAAGTTAAAGATCTTAAGAGATAGGACTGAGTGAATTTCAGGGACAGGGGACTGCTTGTACAAAGAAAACTGCAAGAAATGCATGGGATGCCAAGTTTGGGAGTTAGACCAGTTTGCATAGTAAAGAGTTTCCAAAGGGAAGTAGGAATTATGGATTGAAAATTCAGTGGGAACCCAATCATGGAATATGTTAATGCCAAGCTGAAGCGTTTGTATTTTAAGTGGAGGTAATAAGGAACTAAAGAAAATTTTTGAGCCCAAGAGAACGATCATCAGACATGTTCCTTAGGAATATTAATGCAATCGCTTCTCGGCCTTTTGGCTAAGATCAAGGAATATTAATGCAGCCTTTGTATGAAAAAAAAAATGGATCAGGAAGAGGAGATACTCAAAGTAAAAAGAAAAAAACAATGACAATAAAAACAGTTAAGAGGCTGAGAGGAGTACCAGAACTAGGGGAACAGACATATAAGTTCAGCTAAATAAGAAAGATATTGTAAAGACAGATTCAATAAGACTTGTCAAATGATTGGATATGGAAAGTGAGAGCAAGTGAAGAATTGAGAACGACTGAGGAGCTCTGAACCTGGGTACCTTTGGCAGAAATAAGGAAGTGTTGGGTTCTGACAGGATGATGATGAGCTCTGCTTTGGAAATGTTGAGTTTGAGATGTGTATGAAACATCTAAGTGGAAATGCCTAGGAGACAGTTGACAAGTAGAAATGAAATTTAAAAGACTGGATATATCCATCTGGAAGTCAATAGCTTGGGAATGATAATTGATCCTATGGCAATGAATAAAATTTGAAGGGAGATTAGACTGAAGGTCCTGTGTTAGAGCCTTTTGTGAGAGATGGGACATCTATGCTCAGCAGATGAGAAATGTGATGTGATCCAGCAAAGGGAACTGAAAAAAAGCCAGGAAAATAAGAGGAGACTAGCTAAAGAAAGAGAGGCTACAGGGAAGGAAATGGCTGACAGTGTTGAAAAATGCTCAAGTTCAAATAGAATAGGGGCTGAGAAAAGGTCACTGAATTTAGCAGTTAAGAGATCAATGGTACCATTGGAGAGAGCAACTCCAGTTGAGTTGTGGGACTAGAAGGCAGATTGGCCTACCCGATCAGATTCCCGTCTGCCAGCAGGGGGAATGAGCTGAAAACCAGCCCAGAGGAGGTGAGGGCTTGGATGACTTTCTCTGATTTCATTCCAGAGCCAAATATAGAACTTTGAATTATCTCCATTGTTTTCCATTGCCTAGACTTCTGTTGCCTTCTAATGAACATAGTCAAAATTTAATTTTTGTCCTATAACATACCTTCAGCTTTGCAAATGTTATTTAAAAAGAAACACTTTTACAAAAATATTTATAACAGCTCTTTTTGTGGTGGAATTGGAAGTCAAAGGAATGTTCTTCAGTTGGGGAATGGTCAAACAAGCTATGATATGATTGTGTTGAAATATTATTGTGCTGTAAGAATTGACAATCAGGATGATTTCAAAAAGACTTAGAAAGACTTACATGAACTGATGTAAAGTGAAGTAACAGTACCAGGAGAATGTTGTATACAGTAAAAGCAATGCTGTATGATGTAGAACTGTGAATGATTTGACTATTCCCAGTAATACCATGATCCAAATGAATCCCAAAGGACTAATAATGAAGTACACTATCTGCCTTCAAAAAGAGAAATGCTGTGATTGAATAGACACTGAAGCAGCTATTTTCATTTCCTCTCATTTTTCTTCTCTCATCCAAGCCTCTTATTCAAAATGACTAATATGGAAATGTTTTACATAATTGCACATGCATAGACGGTATCTGATTGTTTACCATCTCAAAAAGGGAGGATAGAATTTGAAACTCAAGACTTTAAATAAAAATGTTATCATTGAATTAAAAAGCCCTCATATTAGCCTTTAATATTCTAGGATTTCCATAAATCTTGCTCTCACTCCTGTGGGTACTCTTGGATCAATGGTCTGGATTGCACTGGATCCATGCATGGTCAGCCTGGGTGACTGTTGCTTTTGTCCTAGCCTCAGGACTTGTACCTGTGATATATACTGGCTGAATAACCCAAGGAGGAACAATTTAAACTTCTCCAGACTAAATCTCTAATCTGTAAAGTGCCAGTCAAATACTGATCTTCATTGGCATTGGGAGTTTGCAATACCAGTGAAATAAAAGATCTATGGCTTTGGCTGTGTGTGTGTGTGTGTGTGTGTGTGTGTGTGTGTGTGTGTGTGTTGGGAAGAAAGGCTTGTTTCAGGGGAAGAGAAACAACTACTTAGCTCTATTCATCATAGAACTGAAAGAAACTTTGGGGATTAAGTACAACTGCCCCATTTTACAGAGGAGCAAATGGAGGCAAGAACAATAATAAAATAGGCTTAGAGAGATTAACTGACTCTTCCCTAGTAAACAATGGCAGAGTTAGGACCAGATCCCAGATCTTCTGAATGGTCCTAAATTGTTTCATTCTAAAAAAATCTCTTCATTCCATAAAGCTTCCCCATGGTCTTGGCTAAATCAAATAGAGAGAGGGAAAGTTACAGAAGTGTGTGTTGGGAGCGGGTAGGGAAGAACTACACTTCCTCACACTTTAGAAGAATGGCCCTTTGTATTTAGATATTTTTCAGTCATATCAGGCACTGGTTAGTGACCTGACCCACTTGGGGTTTTCTTGGCAAAGAAAGAATGATTTGCCATTTCCTTCTCCACTTTACTTTTAAAGAGGATAAAGTGACTTTGAATTCAGGAAAATGACTTAGGCACTCTATCCACTATGGTACCACCTAGCTGACCCCTATCATTGGCACATATTACATGTGTGACCTTGGGTATGTCACAACATACCTGTCTTTGGCTTTCTCTTCTGTAAAATGATCTGGTTGGAATAAATGACTTCTGAATCCACTTCCATTCTGACTATACAATAGTAGACAGGGAATTGAATTGGGAGCCAGGAAACCTAGTTCCCAAATCCACTTTTGGCACTAACCAGATCCCCAATGATCTCTCCCTCAGTTTTTTCCCTTATAAAACCAAAGATTTATGAGCTGAAAACAAGAATATTGCTACTCAAATGAATGTTAACAATTTAATCATCACTACCCTACAAAGGAAGTGCCATTCCCATTTTAAAGATGTGGAAACTGAGGCTCAGAGAAGTTCATTTACTTTCCCTGGGGCACACAGCCAAGATTCAAACCCAGATTCAGAAGCAATGCATGCACAAAAGTCAGGAAATGAGATAATGTCATCAAGAGTTTCTCTGCCACCAAGAAAGCAATGATCAAAACTTCATTAAGACGTAGGAAGATTGGAGAGCTGAGTCAGTCACTAACACAGAAAGAGTTTTGTTATTTTCAAGAAAGTCCAGCAGCTTCATTTTCCTGGGTTTTGTGGCGAAAGAGCCTAATCCACTTTTTAAGTGTGCATTGATTTTATAGTATCAAGCCTGCAGTCCTCCTGGGCTGCACCTGGGCTGCTTTTTCCCCCTAATGAATTGGGAGAAGTGGTTTAAACCCCTGCTGTGCTTCCTATCAAAGCTACACAATTATTGACTTGGGTTCCCTTAATAGAACTGGGCAGAAGGAAAGCCTTCAATTGCCCATATTGTACCAAGCCTGGCGTCACACACATTGGATGAAAAGGTTATATTAGGCACCTGAAAAATAATTTAATAACTCAATAGAAAGACCATTAAGTATGTGTCTGCACAAGCAAAATCAGATGGAGAACTGAAGTAATGAGCTGGGACATTCTGCAACTGATTAAATGAGGCAGCAATTGCTCAGCTCTCCCTTAGCAGCATCAGAGCCTTAGAAGCCTCTCTAGGTGGTGACTCTTAGGACCCTTTTGACACATTTTTGAGATAGAAGCAAAAGTTGATCTGGTCAATTAATGGATATACCTGGCTGACTTTCCTACCTGAGTGGAATTGTCTTTTGATTGAACTGATCGGTAAATCCATTCAGATTGATCCAGTTGTGATTTAGACACAGGCAAAGGATTCATTAAATACAATAATTAACACAATTAATATAATACAATGATTAATCAACTAACATTTATTGATTAGTCTGCCTCTCCTTGAAAGTAGAGAACTATCTTTTGCCCTCCTCCAGTGCTTACTTAGCACATTGCCCACACATAGTAGGTGCTTGTGGATTTGGGCATGATTGATCAAGGGCTTATTATGGGTCAGGGCACATAAAATACAAATAAATATACAAAAATACAAAAAGAAATCAAGCAAATAAAATAGCCCTTCCTCTCTAGAAGCTTAAATTCTAGAGGGAGAGAAAATGTGTATATGTGTGTGGGGGGGGGGGGGATATGTCTATGTATGCATGTATATAGACCTAAAAGTAGATATAGGTATAGGGACTACAGCTGTGATTTCATTGGTCCAAAGAATTCCCACCTAAGGGAACTCCTTTTACCAAAGTTTACCAAAGAGGACTAAAACCTTTGCAACTATAGCCTCAGAGAGTTAACCAGAGCACTGAAGAATTCAAACAGCCGAGTATGTATCAGAGATGGGACTTGAACTCATCTCCCTGTTTTTAGGACTAGTCTCTACCCATTATGCCTCTTTGCATGTAACTATTGGACTGGGTTCCCTTATTGGAGCTTTGAATAAATCTAGGGGACTTAAGACATATGAGGGAGAAATAATTACAGACATGCTAAATAGACAATGAATGCAAAGACTTGGAAACTGAAGATGAAGTGTCCAATGTGAGACATAGTGAGCTAAGTTTGATTAGACCACAGAATGAATGAAAGGGAAACATGTATATAATCATGATAGAATAGTTTGAAGCCAGGATGTGAAAAGTTTTCAATGTAAGGCAGTGAGGAGGAATACCTCAAGTCTTGACATCAGGAGGATCATGAGCTGTCCTCTTTACCTCTTTCCCCAATGTTCTTGGTTCTGCCTCTTCTGAGGCCAAATAGAATTATAATTTTTTTCTTTTTTTGGTGGAAAAAATTTATTTATTTAAATGTTGTGTATTTTATTCTTAATAAAAATAATCCGTCTTTCACATGACAGAACAGAATTTATTTGAAAACAGTTATCATTTGCTTGCTGAGTTTTCTCTTCTTCAAGTTTAACAGGCTTAGTTCCTTCAACCAGTTCATAACCAATTCTCTTATGGCATGGTTTGGTGATCCTTCCCTAACCTTTTCTCTCACCTGAATAATCAATGTCCTTAAATTTTTAAAAATATAACACTCAGGACTAAGCACAAGATCCCAGGGAAGTCTAACCAGAGCAAAGTGCAGTGTAATTATAACCAGCCCATTTCTGAAAGCTTTGCTTTACTTTGCATAGCCCATCATTAGTTTTTACAGTTGTCACATTACTTTGCTGACTCACTGAATTTGTCATACACTAAAACACATGAGCTTTTCAGAACTGCTGTCTAACCATGCCTTGCCCATATTATACTTATGAGATTTCTCTTTTAAATCTAATGTAAGACTTTACATGTATCCCTATTTAATTTTCATATTATTAGATTTAACAGAATGATGTAGTTTTGTTAAAAATATTTTGGGATCCTGTCATCTTCTAATTTCTATCTATCTGTCTTCTAATTTCATCTTCTATCTATCATCTTCTAATTTCATTATGCATTTCTCCCAACTTTGTGTCATCTGTACATTGGGTGAGCCTGACATCTTTGCCTACATTTAAATCCAAAATAAAAATGTCAAACAATACGCACCAAACTCAGAATCCCTAGTGTATTCCAGAAGAGACCTCGTGCCATGTTGACATAGAACCATTAAATACTTTTTGAGTCTGATTATTCAAGCAGGTATGAATCCATCTTATTGTGTTATTTAGTCTTCATCTCCTATTCTTCTCAAGAATAGAATGAGATACTTTAGAACTAGAGTTTTGCTGGGGGTGGCTAGGTGGCACAGTGGATAGAGCACCAGCCCTGGAGTCAGGAGTTCAAATCTGGCCTCAGACACTTAATCATTACCTAGCTGTGCAGCCTTGGACAAGTCACTTAACCCCACTGCCTTGCAAAAAAAAAAAAACTAAAAACAAGTTTTGCTATAATCTAAGTAAAAGCTATCCACACCATTATGTACTAGAACAACAATCCTGTCAAAAAGGAATTAATGTTAGTCTGGGATGAAGCCATGCTGCCTCCTTGGGATTACTGTTTCCCTTTCTAGACATTCACCAACCATCTTTTTAATAATCCAGTCTAGAATTTTTTCAGGCAGTGAAGTCATACTCATTGTCCTATAATTTTTAGATTCCATTCTCTTCTTCTTTTCTTAGAAATCAGGATTTTGTCCTTCTCCCATCTTGTGAAAACACTCCATGATCTTTCAAACAGTATTGACAATGAATCAGCAGCACATGTACCAATTCTTATAGTTCCTAAGATATGAATGACCTGGGTCAAATAACTTGAAGTTATCAAAGACAATTAGGTGTTTTCATATCCATCTTCCCTTATTCATTTTTTTGTCCTGTCATTTTCATTGCAAAGACCTTCTTAGCAGGGAAGCAAAGAATTGCCAACTACCAAACCTTCTTTGACCCTCCTTTTTCTTCTAAGGTGAATACTCCCTCCAGGGATGCTAATCACAATTCATCCATGCCTTCTCATTCAATATATTTCTTACATATTACATCAATACATCTTTCATAAATCCTCCACTAAGAATCTATCCCACACATTACAGGTCTTCCTCTAAATGCTTTGATGTTGCATAGATGTTATTGGAGCACACAGCCTGTCCATTGTTTATCTCTTGATTAGTCTACATTTCAGATGAAGTCTCTTTCTGACATTTCTCCACTTCATTTCCCTTTGCCTGGTTATTTGTGATGTACTCCAGTCTGCCTGTGACTATCATGCATTTCTCCATGTTGCCCTTTGGATGTGCTGCCCCCTTCAACTCTTCAGAGACTGTGGTATTTCATATTTCTCAGGCATAGAGGGTCACCTGACCAATACTGCTATTGAAAATATTGTATTTTGTTTCAGTGAAAAGTTTGATGTTATTTTAAAAAAACTAAAATGCTTTGAGGCCACAAGCTACAAAAATAGATAATTAGATCATGCAACATTATTTGAGAGTTGGAAACAGGGTTTTGAGAGGTCCGTGTTAAAAATGACCATTACCAACAAAGGAAATTAGGAAAATTTTTGGAAACGGGGTCATCTGAGTTCTGCCTTAAAGGATGGATAGCAATTCTTCAGGTGAAGGAGGGAAATGGCATTTCAGGCAGAGGAAAACATGACCAAATGAAAGGAAGTGGGAAAGTTCAGAGTACATCTAAGGGGCAAAATATAGGCAACATGATAGAATAATGTATTTGGAGTCAAAAGACATGAATTCAAATCATACTTCAAGCACTTATTAGCTAATGTGACTGGGGCAAGACTTTAACCTCTTAGAGTCTCAGTTTCCTCATCTATAAATGATGGTGTTTGTTCTGTCCTATGTTGTTATGAGGGGGAAAAAAAACCTCAAAAATTCACATTGCTACATGAATACAAGTTGATTTTAGTGTGATTTAGTGTGATGTGTGTAGGGCATGGTGTAAATGAAGGAGAGTAGTATGCTAAGAGAGACATTGCTCCATGTTGTAGATAACCTGGGTGCCAAATTAAAACCTGAACTTGTTTAACAGACCATAGGCTGTCGTTTGGTCATTTCAGTCATATCCTAATCTTCATGAGTTTCCTTGGTAAAGATGCCGGAGTAGTTTGCCATTTCCTTCTCCAACTCATTTTACAGATGAGGAAACTGAGGCAAAAAGGGACTTGCCCAGGGTCAAATAACCGCTAAGTATCTGAGGCAATGGGTAGACATTAATAATTTTTGAGCAAAGGAGTTATAGGACTTGATTTATGCAGATTATTCTGATGGTGTTACATGAAGAACATTTTGGGGAATAAAGAGATTAGAGATGGAGAGAACGTAGCAATAATCAAGAGAAGCTGTTGTTAAGTGCCTAGCCCTGTATTTCCACCCTCCCCTCCTCTCCTCCTCCAGTCTTAGGCTAACTCAGAATCCATTCAGGATAGGCAGATGGTAGGAGGAACTGTCACCAGTGGGGAGGGGGGTCATCTTCCCCTCTTGCCTTCCTGCTTCACCCTGGCTGGGTCACCTTTATGGGGCATGGGTGATATGGGAGTCAACATCGTTGCTTCTGATAAGGAGACCCTCCAGACCTTGCTATCCGGCCACCTAAGATCTTCCAGGCCTCCAATCCTGTTCCTTTGCCCTGAAGTATCCTGGCACTGTCACTTTAAATACCTAAGTAAGTAAGCCAGCAATGTCTGGGTCTCACCATCTGCCGGATTCCTGGATACCTGGGACCCTTGGGACTTTCAACAGCCCTGCCACTGAACCTTCTTTCCTGAACTGTCTCCCTCAGAGTGTGAAGTCCTTAAAGCTGGGACTATCTCACTTCTTCTGTTGGAATCCCCAATGCCGAGCACAGTCTTTGGCACCACATATGTGTTTAATAAGTCCTTAGTTCATTCACTCAGTAGTTACTAGGGATACAAAGACAGGAATGAAATCATCCCTCTTAACAACATCAACAGCAACAACAATCACGGTTTCCATTCCATTGGTAGGCATATAGCATAGGAGCCTACTGTCTTACTGACTGATTAAAAAACTCATTTCTATCTTGTATGCATTTTATCTTGTATACATTCAATCAGTTTACATTTTATATACAGATTAAAAAACGTATTTCTGTCTTGTATACATTGAATCAGCTTACATTTTATATACTGATTAAAAAACTTATTTCTATTTTGTATATCTTGGATGCATTGAATCAGTTTACGTTTTGTATACTGATTAAAAAACATTTCTATCTTGGATGCATTGGATCAGTATACATTTTGTATACAGATTAAAAAACTGATTTCTATCTTGTATACATTGAATCAGTTTATATTTTGTATACTGATTAAAAACTTATTTCTATCCTGTATACATTTTATATAAATATATGTAAGTATAGATACATGGTCATAAACACATACTTGTGTGTATACGTATATAAATTATATATGTGTGCATATATATATGTGTGTATGGATGGATAGTATAAAGATATGGATATTTGATAATATATACTATTATATATAATATTATTGTTGAGTTGTTATATTTATATATATGATATGTGTTTTATTTATATGTATAATCTAGCTAAAAGACATATTTTTTATAATTTACATATATAATTTTACATATAATATAATATAGATAGATAGATAGATAGATAGATAGATAGATAGATAGATAGATGGATAGATAGATGTATATGTATGTATATGTTGTCTCCTCCAATTAGACTGTAAGCTCATTGAGGGCAGGTATAATTTTCATTTTATCTTTGTTTCCTCACTGACTGGTACTTGGTAAATCCTTACTAAATTGAATTGAACTGAATAAAATAGTGTATAATGCTATGATCCCTAGGAGGAAAAATCAATTGATTGATTTTTTCATTAAGAGACAAAAGGGAAACAGGCCTTATACCCTAGAAGAATTTAAAATGTCTTGAGAAAATGTCAAAAAGTTTTGGAGTTGGATAGGACTTTAGAAGTCATCTAGTGAAAATTCCCACATAGCGCACAGATCTTCACTGCAACTTTTGTGACACGGTCAGCCAGGCTCTGTAATGAGCATTGCCAGGGTTGGGGAACATACTACTTTATAGGGAAGTCCATTCCCCTGTCACACAGATCTAGGACAAGGTTTTTCCTTAGTCTTGGCCCATTGTAACCTCCTCCAGTTGGTCCTGCTCCTGCCCTCCGCTGCTACACAAAATGAACCAAATCCTTGTGTTTCATGACTATCCACCTCTCAGTCATTTGAAGAGAACATCCCATTCTTTTCCCTTACTCTGTATATCCTCCCCCTTTAGTCCCCATGGTAAGCATGCCAATTCCTTCAACATTTCCCAGATGACATGTTCTCTAGACCCTAGCATCCAGTCCCATTTCCTGGACTCTCTAGTTTTTCACCATCGCTCTTAAAAGGTGGTCATGATGTAAGACCATACTGTAGGTGTGATCTGACCACAGCAGAGACCTACGACACTATCCTTTCCCCTCCCCTTGTCTATAGAGTTCTGATTAGGCGATGCAATAGATAAAGCAAGGCTCCTGAAGTCAGGAAGACTTGAGTTCAAATATGGCCTCAGACATTTGACGCTTACTAGCTGTGTTTCCTTGGTTAAGTCACTTAACCCTGATCACCAGGGCCATCCCCAGCCATCCTGACCCATGTCTGACCACTAGACCCAGATGACTCCAGAGGAGAAAGAGGCTGGTGACTTACCACAGCACCCCCTCACTCAATTCCAACCCATGTACTTATGGAATCACCTCCCTGATGTCATGGTCCTCTTTGAGAAGGAAGGGTAAATAGCGACATTACAGAGTTCTGATGAATGCAGGAAGGAATGAACTGAGGCTAGCCCTATGTCCCCCCAACCCAACGTCTTATTAACGAGGTGACCTTAAGTTTCTCCATTCTTAAAATGAGGAAGGTCACAGTGATGATCTCTAAGTTCTCTTCTGACTTTAACTCTTGGAACCAATGAACTATAAAATTGAAAAAGTTGTACTTGTAACTTTCAATATTGCTTTTGCCACTAAAAATATGATCCTATGGAATGACTAAAACATAGAAATCTATTTATTTCCTTGATGTAAAGAAAATAAAGCCACCAGCTAAATAATCAGATTATTATGTTTGGAATTGAAATATGAATGTGATTGTTGGTAGATAATAGTAGTGGCTGGACCTTAGCCATGAGGTCCATCAGGCTGTCCCAGCTGCCAATAGAGGGTTAAGAATTTGGCTCCTCTCTTGAGTGGAACGGAATGTGAGTTGGGAAGGAAGAGTAGGCGTGTTTAAAGGTTGATCATTTCAGTAGCCGAAAAACTACCAACTGCTCTAAATTAGCATCACCAGAGCAAAGGAGACATCTTGCTATGGAAGAAAAACGGCTGCCAATGTCTCTTCTCTGGTCTCTTGTGCTTCTTTCCCTCAGCTTGGTGTATAAGGACCTCCATAATCCAGATCCTTTTTAGGCTGCTTAACCATATACCTTCATGTATGTAGTTTCCTGTAACTGGAATGCCCTTCAATCCCTGATCTCCCACCCCACCCCCTCCACCCCATCACCACTCATATCTCAACCTACTGAAATTCTCTTCAGTCTCTAATACTCAATTCAAGTCCATTCTTTTTCAGGAAACCTTCCCTGATGCCCCTAATCAGGAACAGTCCTTCATTCAGACTTCCTCTAACATTTATTTAATATACATTATTTAGGCTCTAATCTTGCATTCTTTTGTCATCTGTATAAATGTATCATTTACTTATTTTGGGTTATTATCAGCACCCTATGACATTGCAAGCTTCATTAGGGAATAGAATGTTTTATGGGTCTCTCAGAATGCCTAGTTTCTTTCCAGGCTCAACTCAAGCTCCAGAGTCTATATGAAGCCTTTCTTGATTCCCTAATGCTCCCCTTCCTCCCCAACCCCCCTCACAATTACCCTCTTTTTTTTCAATATATCCATATACCTACCTGCTATCTCATCTGGTTAATTATTACTTCCCCAAAGACAAAAACTGATTTCACTTCTGCCAGCCTCATACTAGACACCTGATATTTATTGATTGATTGATATATTATTTGTGTCTACCCCAGCAACTAACACTGTGTTTTGTCCTTTCTTTGTATGACAGAAAGGAGGGTGGGAATGGACCTGTGAGTCCCTCAATATAGGGAACACCCATTATGGAAATTCCTTCTACTAATTCGGTTCTGGTCACAGGGATTCCTAGAAATTGCCATAGGCACTGTTCAGTAAGGTGTCCAGCCCTGCTCATAAAGGGAGTATATGTCAGAGATACCAATACCACATTCTAAAGGGAGTCAGGTAGTGCAGTGGGTGGAGAACTTAATTTGGGAGTTACATGACCCTAGGCAAGCCACTTAACTTCTGTCTGTCTCCATTTCCTCAACAGTATAACGGGAATAACAATGACCCCTCCCTCCCAGAGCTGTTGTGAAGATCAAATGAGATATTTGTAAAATGTTGTACAAAGCTTAGAGCACTGTATAAATGCTCACTATCATTACTATTGTTTTCTGTTCCCATTTCATCTGCCATTTGACTTTTCCATGTCAACCAAAGGTCAGACTGCTCAATCTCATTTGACCGTAATATTAGAAATGAAATGCTCTATTCATTATCAGGTTTTTCTTTAATTCAACCTAGATTCTTATTTTATTTTATTTTATTTTATTTTTAATTTATGAAATAAACCAAGTATTTCCATAATATAGTATAATTAAAAGATGATCATACATGAAATTCAGAACTTAATACCATACTTGTTATAAATGTTTGCTGTTTGATTGACTGCTTAGACCTGGTATTTTTATTTCTAGTGTTTTTATTTCATTTTAAAACACATCACTCTTTTCTGGTCCCCACCGCCTCCATCTCTCCTTTAGTGTAAATTTTACCACTCTAAATATCTAAAAACATAATCCATGTAAGGTTCGTGGATAACCTCAGGTTAAGCGGGAATCTCTGTTTTAGACTGGAATCTCTTGTGGCCTTTTCCCCTCCCCTTCCCGATAGGATGTGTTCCCCAATGTCCATATACCAGGTTTCCATGGACTCCTGGCAGGGAATTGAATCCCACAAATTGGGAGGGCTCCCATAAATCCCATAAATGAGGTCTCTGCTATTCAATTAATTCCAAGTTCGTTTGTAATGACACCAGGAGCCCAGGTACAAAGAGGCAGAGGGGGAGGAAAAGACAGAGAGAAGCAAATAAACAAATGGCCTTAGTCATATGTATCCCTGTGCCCTCTGAAAAACCCATTTGTGCTTCACCATAATCCCTTCTCCTGCTTTCACAAGGAGGAAAAAATTCAGGACTCCTACAGTAGCATCTGCTGTTATTAGAGACTAGGAATCAATAGAACTGATTTTCTTTCTTCTCTCTGTCTTTTTTTTCTATATCTCTCTGGTTTCTGTCATTCTGTCTGTCTGTCTAATTCTTTGTCTCTGTCTTTGCCTCTCTTTCTGTCTCTCTCTCTCTGTCTCTGTCTCTCTCTCTCTCTGTCTCTGTCTCTCTCTGTCTCCCTCCCTCTGTCTTTCTCTGTCTCTGTCTCTCTGTCTGTCTCTGTCTGAATCTGTTTCTGTGTCTATCTCTGTTCTGTGTTTGTCTGTCTATCTAATCCTGTCTCTGTCTGTATTTGCCTCTCTTTCTGTCCCTCTGTCTATCCCTGTCTGTCTCCCTGTCTCTTTCTCTGTCTCTCTGAGTGTTTGATCTGATCTCTCTCTGTCTCCCTCTCCCTGCCTTTCTCTATCTCTGACTCTGCATCTCTCTCTCTCTCTCTCTCTCTCTCTCTCTCTCTCTCTCCATCTGTCTCTGTATTTATCTCTGTTTCTATATCTGTCTGTTTCTCCCCCCTCTGTCATTGTCTCTGTCTCTGTCTCTCTCTTCCTCTCTGACTCTCTCTGTTTCTCTCTCTGCGTCTCTCTGCCTCTGTCTGTCTCTTTTCTGTCTCTCCCTCTCTGACTCTCTCTCTGTCTCTACCTGTTTTTGTCTCTCTCTCTCTCTCTCTCTCTCTCTCTCTCTCTCTCTCTCTCTCTCTCTCTGCATCTGTCTCTGTATTTATCTCTGTTTCTATATCTGTCTGTTTCTCCCCCTTCTGTCATTGTCTCTGTCTCTGTCTCTGTCTCTGTCTCTCTTCCTCTCTGACTCTGTCTCTCTGTTTCTCTCTCTGCCTCTCTCTGCCTCTGTCTGTCTCTTTTCTGTCTCTCCCTCTCTGACTCTCTCTCTGTCTCTACCTGTTTCTCTCTCTCTCTCTCTCTCTCTCTCTCTCTCTCTCTCTCTCTCTCTCTCTCTGTGTGTGTGTGTGTGTGTGTGTGTGTCTGTCTGTCTCTGTCTCTCTGTCTCTCTCTCTCCCTCTTTTTCTCTCTGTTTCTCTATTTCAACAGAGTTAAACCTCTAGCTCCAAATAGCAGTTAAATTATTTTTAGCATCTTCTTTTGGTTTGTTTTCCTGGTCAGCATTGTGCTCCAGCATATTGTTTTCACTCTCATTGTGTTACTGCTCTGAGCTGTGAATGGTTCAATATAAAAGCACGTCTCACGCCCCATCTCTTCTTTCCTCTTAAGGTGAAGGCAGCTTCCAAGTATGTGGACGTCCCTGTGAGTATCCCTCAACATGTTTGTTGCTTTCTTCACAATCGGGATAGCGCTGTTTTGGGGGGGCTTCATTTTTAGTCTTTAGAGAAAGGGGAGCCCAGAAGATTTCTGAGTAACTTTTCCCCCACATGGGAAACGGATGCTGATGATTTCTGCCAGCCAGAAGAACTTGGGGCAGAAACAAAAGCAGCCCCCCACTGAGGCTGAAGGACAATTCCCTCCAATTTCATTTATATTTGGTTTTTGCAGTAAATTTCATTCTAATGTCATCTTACTCAACTGCATCTCGCTTCCTTCCCTTGGGGAGGCCACTGGGAGCTAGAAATTTGTATAAGGAAGACAATATTTTGATGAAAACAAATACATTCTGAACTTGTTCATTTTTTGGTGTAGCCTGAGATTGTTTTAAGACAATCTTGCAAAACCCCTTCTAATTAGAGGAGGTCTCGTTAATGAAGAGAGCCCTCATAGATAAAGCACTTAGAGTTGTCCAAAATTTACATTTAAATTGAGGCTAAGTACAACATATGAATGCTGGAGTGTGGGATTACCTGTGATAAACCAGAATACATTCCCAGATAAACCTTGCCCTGCAGATTAGCAAAAATGAAGCGATTTAAATATATTGTGGGAGAAGAGATAAGAAAATGATTGTTCTTCCATTTAGAATAAAAGAGATGGAGGTCTGTTGCAAAATATTAAATTTGGAAAGCTTATCTCAACAACTATCAAGGGTCTTGTACTGAATGTTTCTGGCCCTGAACGTGGTTAAGTGTCTTCGTGTCTTCGCTGTTCAAATACTTATTAGTTAAGATATGTCACTTTCCAGAGGGATTTATATTAACATTTAAATTCATTTCCCCCCAAAGTGTGTGACACAGTTTATCAGCTTACTTCGAAAAGGACAATAAATTATCAGAAATTGGACTGAAATTAGCATTAGCATACATTTTGTTTGTTTAATGAAAGAATGTGGAGTCTGTAAGAATACCTTGAATTTATATAATGCTTTTCATCTAGGGAGCTCAAACTCCTTCATCTTGATCAACCTTGTAACATCTCTGTAATTGAGAGTGGAGGAAGGTATGATTATTTGCCCATGACATAGGCTAAGCCAAACTTGAATGCCAGGCTGCCTATACGATGCCACCTGGCTGCCAGGCACCGCATATAACCCTAGTGCCAAACTGAACCTTCTCATTCCATCCCAAACATTCTAGATGGGACTTTCTAACAGAAGTCCACCCCTTGTATTTTCTTCAACTCAAATCAAAGGCATCTAGTAATAGGGTCTCCTTCCTGAGTCTCTGGAGATTCCAATATAGTTCCAGTTGCTCTTTTAGTCCTCAGAAATTTAAAGGTTTAAGCCTGGTCTGGAAACCTGTCTTGGAGAGAAAGCACAGTGAAATCTCTTGCCAGTCCTCTACCAAAGCAACTGGGTCTCAAATTATAGATATGAATGAAGACATGAAGCCCTTAATAACTACTCTGGTCCCTTAATTGAGATGATCCTCCTTTGCCAATAATCTTCTAGGCCTCAGTATGGGCCATCGTATACATTTGATGACTATGCTTCCAGACCAAAGCTTAATGGAGGGAAGTCAGACTTTTCATGGGCCTCCAAACACTTAGAAAGAACAGCCATGAACCAGTCTCTGTTCTCATAGTGCTAGCCACTGTTGAGTTGCCTACATCTTAAAGCCATGATTGATCGGTTAAAGATCATCAGTTTACTTTTATTCACCTTTAGCACCAGCTTCCAAGTCATCCATGGTCAAGTTTGGTTTAATTATAAAAATAGACCAGATTCCTATGTTTTGTAAAGAGCTTATTATCCTCATGTCATCTTAGAAGAGATTTTTTTTGGTAGAAGTTAAGGTTTTTGGCTCCTGTTTGGTAGCAAAATGGGCCAGATTTCAAGAGGAATCTATTGATGATATTCCTCACACAAAAAGTGGTGTTAGTATTAGATGTCAGTTAGGAATGCATTTCTAGCCCAAGTCTATGGATGGAGCCCTAGACTGGAGTCAGGAAGACTACATTCAAATTTTAACACATATGGATTGCTCCCATGATCCTTATCTGTATGTCATGGCTATTTCTTCTATGGGCTTGGGCTTTCTTAACTTTAAAGAAATGGAGTCATGAGAGAGAGAAAAAAAACTGAGAGAAAGAGAGAGAGACAGAGAGAGAGAGAGAGAGAGAGAGAGAGAGAGAGAGAGAGAGATCCATAGTAATAGTAGTAGTAGTAGTAATAGTAGAATGAGTAGTATTACTACTCATTCAGAATTGAGCTGCTCTATATTATGTGACTTTCTTAAATTACCATATATTCTTTTAAGTGAAAATAATAATATTTTAAGTGTGAATCTCTCTAAACTTCATCACACCACTTGCCTCCATAAAGAGCATGATAACCACAATTTATCCTCTTCTGGATAATTTAGTACCATCATTTATAAATACAATTACATCAGAGTATTGGGCTGTGTTGGAACCCCCAGTCTCCAGGGCTACTGAGGGGTGATCTCTTTGTCACTACAATGAAAGTCTCCAGATTTCCAGGCCTATTGGGTTCTTGGTTCAGGCATAGTCTTTGTCATTTTTAAGGACTTTTCATTTTCCTCCTTTACCTCCACCATTACTTCTCACTAGCTTATTTTTTATTTTGGTGCTTCTAATTTACTATGACTAAAAGAGCTGATGATCAAAATAATAAAAATAAGAGACAATGAGCTCTAAATGACATGCTAAAAACTGTCCTGAAATACCTTTAGTTGCAAAATTCATAAGAGGCAGTAGGATGTACTGCTTGCAGCCAAGAAACCCAGGTTCAAGTCTGACATACTTTGGCTGTTTGACCCTAGGCAAATTACTTAACCTTTCTGTGCTGTAGTAGTTAAGACTAGACATTGCAGATCTGCATTGACAGATAGTTTCCTCCAATGGGCTCTGACTACACCAGTCACACATCCAGTCCCTCTGCCTTGTAGCCACCAAGAGTCCCTACCCCTTTATCATTCTGCTTATTTGGATAGTTGCAATTATCAGATAAGTGGCCTCCAGATAAATGAGGTGCTGCTATGATAGGAAACAAAAAAAAATCATCAAAGTTAATGGAGCCAGTTTTTCTGAAATTTGCAATAAGATGAAAATCACACTTAGCAAAGCTCTCCAAACCAAAACATGGAAAGGGGAGTTGGCCTTAAAGGTATGGCTGACTATTTCTAAAGCAGGGGAATCTGGGACTCCCTGCAGAATTTCAATCCTAAACCTCACTCCTAAAATTGACTATACTTTGAAAAAAAGGCCAGAGAGATGGTGAATGCTTGCTTTGGTCTTGATGCATGGGATCAATAAGGGAAAGTGATGGATATGAAAACTCCCTCCACAGGGCAGACCAGCAATTCTTGGATGAATTGAAGACTTCAAGAATTGCTAAAGGTTCTGAGAGTTAAGGAACTTGCCCAAGGTCACACAGCTGATACATGGTCAGGGGCAAGAATTAAACCCAGATTTGTAAGAGCACAGACTTAAAGATAAAAGAGACTTGGAGATCATAAAATTTAACCCTCTCGTTTTATAGATGAGGAAACAGCTGAAGTGATTAGTAAGCTTTCGGGGTATAAACACTACCCTACCAAGGAATGAACACCCCATAATAAGGCTACATTACATTTTTATGAAATACCATAAAGGAAATAGATCCCATTTATAAAGAATGTAAAGGTTTACTGAATACTGTTCCCATAATGACATAATGACATAATCCCCTTAGAGATGATGGGGAAATTGAGGCTCGGGGAGATAAGATGATGGTCACCCAGCTAATAAACATTGGACCTGAAATTTAAACCTCAAATCCCATTTCTTTTCAAGCAGTGTAAACCCCCACCTCCTCCTGAAAATGGTGTTGCCTAATCAGGTGCCGGGAGACCTGACAGCTATCATTTACATCTCCTTCCAGAAATGCTCTTGTTTTGTATCATAAAACTCCAACAATTATAGGACCATCACAGAGCTGGCACATTCCCGTCTGCAGAAAATGGTGGAAAGTGTAACACTTGACTACAGCCCCATTGGTTTGTCCTCATTGTTTTTCAAATTAATACCTTGTCATTGTTTCAGCAGGTGTTAAGAAATGTTACTGGCAACCCAGGGGCCTAGCATTGGCCCTTTGCTTGATAATTGTTTGCTTTGTATCAGGGAAAAAAATACAGTCCTACTGTTTCCAAACCTTCCTCATTTTCACCCTGGAAATTACACAGAAGTGTTAACTAACTTCAATTTGCAGTGGCTGACAGTCACGTCTGGTAGGGAAATGATACTTTGTGATCTAAGGTAAATCACAGTAATGAAAACTAATCTTATTAGTTATTAGCAAACGTACATCTCTGCCGCTGTGGAAACTTCGGGAGGTTTGGTGGTGGCTCTCCCAATGACCCACATTACATTATTTTAATGGATTTCTTTGGAGATAACTTAGATTGCAGCATCTCAAACTGGGGGATCTGCAGGTTTGGGCTGGGGCTGTTATATAAGACGGGGGTCTTATATAAAATTGTTGCCCAATTCCTCCCTCCCCTCCTCCTACCTTTCCACAAAAACTCATTTATATAAAAGGCATATCTATGATACAGAGTATTATTATCATTATTATTAAACTATAAGAATGGGTTGGGAGGCAGAGACAATGGCAGCATACCAGATCTGAGCAAGCTGATCACATGGGAAATAAGTAAATTGGATAAATGAAGACTCTGATTTTAACAGCAAAGAACATTGTTCTTATTTTGAGTCGAACTGGAATTTCATCCATGTTGGGAAAACCAGATGAGAAATTCCCTCGAACAACACAAACTGGCATTTTCTCTGCTTCGAAGTCTTCCAGGGCACTGAGAAGTTAAATGATTTATCCATGGAAACAAAAAGGGTTGACCTTGATATTGGCAAGACCTTGGGTCTTTCCAATTTCAAGACCAACTCTTCTATCCCTGTCACCATGCTGTTATGTTCTTAAAGATTGAAATCTGTATTTGACACACACATATAGCATTTTTGAGCAAGAGAAAGGGTGTTGTTCATGTTCTAATGACGTAAGATGGACCCTGGAACGTGAGTGGACCTTGAAGCTCCTTTAATTGGGTCTGCAGTTCCAAACCTAACCTGAATACTGTTCAGGGTAGCAAGTGTCTATGAATGATTGTGCTAAAGCTGGAACTAGGAAAAAGAAGGGGGAAATGATAATTTCTCTGAGATAATGCCATCCCAATCCACTGATTTTGTTCTCAGTTGTGTTTGACTCTTCAGGACCTCGTTTGGGGTTTTCTTGGCAGAAATACTTCCTCAGGGTCACCTAGCTAGTCCTTATCTGAAGTCTGATTAGAACCCAGTTTTAGCTGGTTTAGCTGCCCAATTCACTGCTTAACCACAGTTTTATTTGGAGAAGAAAAAACTCAGACAAGAAAACATTTTATACTTCACTGATGTGATAGAATGTTGTGAGAACTGAGTCAAAAGATCTGGGTTCAGTTCCCAGCTTTGCCTCTCAACTTTCCTGGGTCAGTTTCCTTCTCTATGAAATTTGATGATTGGGCTCATTCTGAGTCTCTCCTGGCTCTAAATCTGTAATACTGAGCATTTCAAGTGTTATCATATGAAACTAGGGTAAATTAGATTTACTTTTCTTGGACCCAGAGGGCAGAACTAGAAGCAGGTAGGTATATAATAAGTTCAATTTAGACTTGAGGTCAGGAAAAACTTCCCAAAGACCAATCTGGAGCAGAACAGGTTGTCCTGAGAGAAACTAGTCCAAATTGGTTGACCACCTGCAGGGTATATTATAAAGGGGATCCTTGGTCAGAGAAAGATTGAAAAGGGCTCCTTCCAGAGCTGAAATCCCACTGGCCCTGTCCTGTTTATGCAATATGTACCATGAAAGTCACTATGGGAAAGAGCCTTGAACACTGGATGGCAAAATATGGCCAGGGAAGGGATGCCAAAAAAAGTCAATAGCAGGTGCTCCCCAGATTGGGCTGGGAGAATGAAAGAGAGTACAGAATATGAAGAAGATGCCATTTTAACATTTTTGTGTTTCTTTGCAGAAGCCTGGGATGGACGTTGCCGATGCCTACGTGACATTCGTCCGCCACTCTCAGGATGTCCTCCGTGATAAGGTCAATGAGGAGATGTATATAGAAAGGTTATTTGATGTAAGTAAATGCCTTCTCCTCCTTGCAGACCAAGGAGGAGACTCTCCAAAATGTGACAAAATAAGAGACAGGAGGATAAGTCACATTTTGAGAAAAAAAAAAACCAAAACCCAATTGGTTATTAAATCCAACCAAATCTTTCCCTTTCCTCTGACTCAGGTTCTTGTCTCTGTTGTCTCTCTGTTCTGAATCTCTCTCCTCTGGTCCTTACTATGTCCTGGTCTTTATCTATGTGATCCATAGGGTAGCAATGTCTTTTTAATAAGCTGATACATTCCCGCACCGAGCTTGTGAGGAAACTTTCTCGGAACGGGCAGAGATCTCTCTTGGTCATTGTTCTCATTGCAATCCAGTCCAATTTTTTAGGGAACTGGCTTCCAGTCCGGGTGGCATTCTCTGATTCCATACCTCCTTGCCACCCTGCTGCTTGTCTCTCGCTGCCAGACAGCTGTGACATGCAGATGAGCTGTAGGTGCTGTATTGTTATCTCCTCGAGAATGACTAAATTGGGGGGGGGGGGTAACAAAAAGAGAAAAAATCCTCAACCGATGGGTTTCTGAACAGATAACACCACGCATTCATCCTGGAAAATTCCTATAAAACATTACATCTTAAAAATTTTTTAAAGAGCAGCTGGATATGACTGGAAGACCTTGGATTTAAAAAAAAACTTTTTAGAGAACATTGACTTGGATATCTTGAGGATTAATCGTTTTCAACCCCTGCCCCTTTCTTTTTTTGACAGCCGCCATGTCTGCACTGCCAAAGTAGATAACTTGTCCCAAAACCCACTTTGGCTCTTAGTGTCTATTTCAGGTCAAAGTGCTTGGGACAGGGGCAGTTGAGGGGTGTGGGGGGAGCAGAGTGGAGAATTGTTGGAATGATCACAAGAATGGTTTCTGGGTTCCACGGCATTTGCCAGTGTAGACCTGGCCTGAGTGCATGGGAACCAATTTCTTCGTCTCTGTGTTTGCTACCATTGTGTGATGCACCCCTCGTCCTTGCAAATTTTGTAAAGAGTCGGCTTTTCCCTTGAAGGTTTTGTGTCTCCAGTGCCAAGGCAGTGTTAGTGTTTTGGTCTACTTTGGGATTCTTGTTTCTATATGATTTCTTTAATTGTGTACAGCAGTTTACATTGGATTTTTTTTTTTTATTCTTTGTTGTTGTTTCATCTTGGTGATCTCATTGCCTGGCACAGCTTTCCAATTTCAATGCTTCCGACTTTTGATGCTTTGTCTTCCAGCTCATTTGCTTCCATAATGTGTTCAAAAGCCCTTTCTTTCTCCCACCCCCCCAATCATTTTCCTTTTGTACATTATATTTCACTCTTCTGCATTACTTTTATTTAAGAATATTCTTTAGAGTTCTCATTCTCTCTCTCTCTCTCTCTCTCTCTCTCTCTCTCTCTCTCTCTCTCTCTCTCTCTCTCTCTCTCCCTCCCTCCCTCCCTCCCTCTCTTTCTTTCACTCTCTCACTGGTAACCTCCCAGATGAAAATGGAACTTATCTCTCATGTCAAATGTTTTATCACATTATCTCAAGTGGCATGAATTAAAGTCAAATAATCTTCCTGTGTACATCTTCTAGCATGACCCACCTCCACTGAGAATGCCTCATACATGCGTAAAACACACGTTCCTCTGCATGCGTGCCTCTCTGAGAGTCTGGAGCCTCGAATGCCTGACCAAGTGAACCACCCATCCAGTAGGCATTGAAAAAAGGGTCAGCCGATGCCACCCTGTAGGGAGCAGGGCCTCTGCTCATGCCCTGGCTGCCTGGCTCCGTTGAACCAATTCCGTAAAAGGCAAATTTTTGAGGAGCCCATGGATTGCTCTTTTCAATGCCTAAGCTGCCTTTTTTCTTTGATCCGTAGCTCCCAAAGCACAGTTTGGTGTTGGGTCCATGTGTGGTGTGAGTATGTGCAGGAGTGTGTGTGTGTGTGTGTGTGTGTGTGTGTGTGTGTGTGCGCTCTTGCCCTTGTGCTAGCCAATCTTGGAAGCATCCACTATGAAATTTGTGGTTTGATCTGCATTTCAGCCTGCCATATTGTTTGCAAACAGCCCCCTCCAACTTTTTTCTTTCCTAATTGGCATGGGGAGGGGGATCTCAGATATAATGGTACTAAATAAAGCCAGGAAATGACCTTTGTCCTCTTCCAAGTTTCTAAGAGTACAGTGCTTTCAAATCCCTATTTTAAGAGAAATAGCCATTCTTAAATATGTAAAGGTTTCCACGTGTTGAATGAATGACATTGGTCACTAAGAAATGACTTCAATTACATTGTTGATTCCCCCAACCTCTCTAACCACTCACCGAGTCAAGGCATTTGGCTCTTCCATCAATAACATTTTCCCTACTAAGACCCTATGCTTCCTTGCCATGGTCACCTGCCATATATTAAAAGTTTAAACCAAATTATTTCAAGGCTAAGCAAGCTTAAACCAATGCAAAGGATTGCATTGTTGTGCCTGGATCTCCTTTCCAAATCACCTCTTCACCTAATATGTAGAACATTGGTGCTAGGCAACCTAGCTGAGAGAGTAGCAGGGAAAGTTCCCGAATCTGTCATTGATTTAAAACATTTGTCATCTGAAAGACCCAGATCTTCTCAAAAAACTTCATTACCATGCTAACTGGGTAATGTCATTCAGTAATTACTGTTTTTCTATAATCTAGCTACACAACATCAGATTACCAACATGTTTGGTTATTTGCGGCTTCTGTCTTCCTCGGGCATGGTGTTTATTTCTTTGTAAGGAGAGCTCTATGTGTGTGAATCCTGTAAGGCACTTGGGTCCTCTGAGCTTCCACAGTAGGGGCCAGGCAGTATACAGTGGGGTTTCTAGAGAGCCTTCAGTTGGACAGTAATTCAACCCCACGGCCCCCTTTTTTTTCTAAGGACAGGACTTCCAGGGTGGAGAGAGAGAAACAATTGCCAGAAATACTTCAAAAGAGACTAGGAGAGCTAAGGCTTTCTTTTCCAATTTGTTTCATTTTTTTCAAATGGCAAGAATGAATAATAGACAATGAGCATTTGGGAGAGAAGAAAATGATTTCTATTTCAATATTTTATGTTTTGTTTGGAGGGTGGCGAGTTTCGGTGTCATTTTCCATGTCTGAATTTTGTGTCTGTTCCTTTTGCCAATAATAACTAGCTTTTATGTAAAGCTTTAACATCTACCAAGGCATTAGCTCATTCGATATACGCAACAACCACGCAAGGTAGGTGCTGCTCTTTTCCCCATTTTACATATTAAGAAACTGAGTTTCGGAGTGGTCAAGTGACTTACCCAGGGCAACCCAGCTATTGAGAGTTCTAGACAGGAGTCAAACCCAGACCTTCTTGCCTTCAAGCACTAGCATTTTTCTTGTATTATCGTGTGATTCAAGGTTTTGATCCCCAGGCTACTGCTATGTTTGTGCCTATGGTCTATTTTTTGATTCTGTTTTCATGATTCTCCTTTCAGATCTTCACTTTAAGTATTGGTCCTCATTTGGTTTTTGTCCTTGAAGAAAAATGACAGTTTTAGGATGTGATGTGGAAATATTCATGCTAAACCCTCAAAGCATTCTTAAAGTTCTCCTGGCATCTAAGCTGGACACCCCAACACATCTCCAGGCTCCTTCCACTAAGTTAGCCATTACTAGATACTGGCAACCGAATATTAAGAATATTCTTTAGAGTTCTCTCTCTCTCTCTCTCTCTCTCTCTCTCTCTCTCTCTCTCTCTCTCTCTCTCTCTCTCTCTCCCTCCCTCCCTCCCTCCCTCCCTCCCTCTTTCTTTCATTCTCTCACTGATGACCTCCCAGATAAAAATGGAACTTATCTCTTATCTTGTGTCTTTTTGACTGGAAACTAGGGCTTCTTAGAAATTGTTAGGATCGTATTAGTTGCATCTTTACCTATTTCAATTTATAAATCAAACAGACTTTCTCAACCTCACTGAATTTGTTTTTAATCAATTCCCTTTTTTGTTGTTTAATTATTTTTCAGTTGTGACTGACTCTTTGTAACCCTTATTTGGGATTTTCTTGTCAAAGATACTGGGGCAGTTTGCCATTTCCATCTTCAGCTCATTTTACAGATGAGGAACTGAGGCAAACAGGGTTTAATGACTTGCCCAGGATCACCCAGTTAATGTCCGAGGCAGGTTCTCCATTTGCTTTGCCACCTAGTTGCCCTCTTCAGTTTCTTCTGGGTTGGTAGAAGGTGTACATGAAGTTACTTGAGTAATTCAAATTTAACCATATCTTGGAGGAAAGTAAAAATTACTGTCTGTGAAGTTGTATAATAGTCTCTCTTTTTCCATTTTTCAAATTTTATGTCATTTAACAATATATCTTCCCCTCGTTGAATTCTCCTTGCGATCAAGAAAGCGACCAATCAAAGCTGACTGCTTTAAAATCTGAAAGCATAGGCTCCATTCTCTACCCAATGTCCCCCACTTTTTTACAGATAATTTTTTAATAATGTTTCCACAGAATAGCAAACAATGCTTTCAATCTTTAGAAACAATAAGAAAACCAAATAAGGAGATAAAAAAATTATAACCATAGAACTTAATTTATATTTCTGCTGTAAGCATATGTGTATATTGGGGTGGCTAGGTGGCGCAGTGGATAGAGCACTGGACTTGGAGTCGGGAGTATCTGAGTTCAAATCCAGCCTCAGACACTTAATAATTACCTAGCCCTGTGGCCTTGGGCAAGCCACTTAAACCCATTTGCCTTGAAAAAACTAAAAAAAATTGTATATTTCTCCATGTATGTTGTTGTTTTTATTTGATTAATGGAATAGCATTGTGAGCTCATTCTAATTCCTGCAAAATGACAGTCTATGAGGTTTTTTTAAGCAATAGATTCTATGATATTTGTTTTTCAAAGAAGAAAAGTATAGGGAAATTATCTGATTTTAATAAAAACAAATATAGCGATTTAAAATTATATTCCAAAATATGAATTTTAAGTATCAGCTCCAGTAGCAGCCTACTTTTTGGAAGAGATAATAAGTGACTTTTCCCCTTATAGAAAAACAATCATGGGCAGTTGTATATAAAGCTATTCTCTATCTTCCTGGGAATGCCATTTAAGAGCAAAACAAAAAAAATACCAGTTCAAGGAACAAAGATGCAAAATTCAAATGTCCATAAATAATGCAGGTGGCTTCCCACTCCACCCTTCTCTGATGTTTAATTCAACATCTTTCCCAAAATAAAAACATGCATTTGATATTAGAGATCAGCTCATCAAGAGATGTGCCTAAGATTTCAGTGACTAAACAAAAATTAATTTATTTTTTTCTCCTTGTACTTCTTGAAGAGACAGTCTGAGTAGAAGATCAGGATTAAAACAGATGTGCTTAGGGCCAGCTCATCTGCTTAAAGCTCACAGGCTCAGAGATCAGTGATTAAAAAGCCATCTCCAACTCTGATGAAATCCCCAGTGGGAGGAAATATCCTGTCTTTCATAGCCTTCTTTTTCTGAGTCCTGTGTCAGTATAAGCGGGACTTGGAAAACATTGGATTGAAGAGGATGTGTGGTTTATGTGGGTCAATTATACACTTAATCTGACTTCTGAGGGATTAGGCTGGCAGAGATTGACTCTGAATTTGGCTTCTCCATAGTAGTTACCAGTTCTGAAAATTCTAAAAATGTCCGGTAAGAACTTAATCGTTCAGTGATAGGTCACTGATAACAGCAGAATGATGCTATCTGGACCAAGTCATCATTGTTCTTATGATGGTCTTGCTTTACCATTTCACTGCCAAATTATTCATTCATTCACTTTTAATGCCAACATAAGAATAAGCTGAATATATTTTCCCTTAAAAGATGATTTAGAAAATGATAGACTCTCTGATTCCCGAAAGATTTGTGAAGTCAACCGCAGAGGGACTTCCAGTGTGGGAATGTCACCTATCCACTCAGGTCATCACCCACCTATGATTTAGTAGATAATATTCATTCAGGTCACCATCCACCTATGATTTAATAGATAATATCATAAAGAATCGTAGACCTTTAGAAGTGGAATGACGCTAATGGCCATCTAGTCCAGTTCCTTCATTTTATAAATGAGGAAGTTGAGTTCCAAAGGGGGGGGGGGGCTTGACCAGGATCACAAAGCTGGAAAATGAAGGGGTTAAGATAAATCCAAAGCCTGGTCTTCTGACTCTTTACATCTCACTCCATGACTTCCCTTAATAAATCCTTAGGAGTTGTCTGAGGGACTCTTGGTAAAAAGATCTGAAATTGGCCCATCCACATGACTGATGATACCAAATCTACCTTTTGGTCTAGGATTGAGTTAAGTGTTTTTTATAACAGTCAAAATTTTAGACAAGCAACTAATTAGTTGGAGAGGGAGATTTGTTTTGTTGTAGGATAATCAGTAGTCCAACAGCTCAACAGAAAAATATTCTCGTGCCATGACCTTGGGTAAATCACTCTATTCCCTCTGAAATTCATCTGAAAATGGGAGGGATTTAATTGATGGCTTCTAAGACTCCATCAGATAAATATCGATGATACTATGAATTCAGCAAGAGAGTTTGCCAAAGGTTATGACCTTATGATAATCATTATCTCTGAGCCTCTGCAAAATGGGGGAGCTGGAATCCCATTGGGGAGAAAATGGGAAGATATGGTCTTTAAGGTACATTTTAGCCCAAAATAAATGATTCTACAATATAATTTCTACTGGAAAGTTTTTCAGGTGGTGTATCATTATATGATGAACCATATAATAAGAGCATTTATATACATTATCTTATCTTGTTTGATCTTCATAACAACCTTGAGATATAGGCGCTATTATTATTCCTACATTACAGATGAGGACACTGAGGCAGACAGAGGTCAAGTGACTTGGAGTCAGGTCTTCCTGATTCCAAGCCCAGGCTCTATCCACTGTTATTGTGTTTGTTGTTGTTCAGTCACCCTATGTAGTGTTTTCTTGGAAAAGATATTGGAGTAGTTTACCTTTTCCTTCTCCAGTCCACTTTATAGATAAGGAAACTAAGGCAGACATGGTCAAGTGATTTGCCTAGGGTTACACAGTTAGTAAGTGGCCATTGTGTTACTTAGCTTACCAGAAACTTATAAGTCTAGCCTTTTGACTAAAAATATCACTGATTTCTTGGTGGATCCCACAAGCTTTTTCCTTGAAGATATCCAAACTGAAGAAAAATATATCAAACCAATTTGAAAAGAGGATTTTATAGTCTATCTACAAGCATTTATTACGCATCTAATATATCCCATGCACTGTCCTATTCACTAGCCATAAATATAAAGGCAAAAACAACAAATTCCTGCCCTCAAGGAACTTACATTCTAATGGGTGGAGAAACCTTGTAAAAAATTTACTACATACAAGCTATATATAGTCAATAGAAAGCTATCTCAAAGAAGGCACTAAATTCTGAAGGGACCAGAAAGGTCCCTGATGAAGGTGAGATCTGAGCTGAGTCTTGAAGGAAGCCAGAAAAGCTACAAAGCAGCAATGAGAGGAGAGAACATTGCACATGGCAGACAGGAAATGCAAAGGGACAGAATCAAAACATCAAGGGTTCCAATATGAGGAAAAACCAGACCAGTCTTACCAGATCATAAAGAATAAGCAGAAGGATATAGCTTAAGAAGACTGGAGAAGTATGAAGGGGGCACATTTTATTTGACCCTGGAGGTAATGGGAAGCCACTAGAGTTTGAGAAGGGGCATGATATGGTTAGGCCTATGCTTTTAGAAAATCACTTTGACAGCTAAGTAAGAAATGGATTGGAGTGGAGAGAGACTTGAGGCAGGAAGACCAATTGAAAATTTATAACAATAGTCCAAGTGAAGGGTGATTAGGGTTGAGACCAGAGTTGTAGCTGTGTCAGCAGAGAAGGATCGTATGGGAGAAATGTTCATAAGATAACTATAATATTTTGCATAGGTTTGTATATGTAGGGTGAATGAGAGCGACAGGTGAAAGGTAATGATATGGTTGTGAGCCTGGGTGATGGAGAGGATGGTGGTGCCCCAGAAACTCAAATTTAAAAAAATAACAGTGGAGCAGCTAGGTGGCACAGTAGATAGAGCGCTGGCCCTGGAGTCAGGAGGACCTGAGTTCAAATCTGCCTTCAGACACTTAATAATTACCTAGCTGTGTGACCTTTGGCAAATCACTTAATCCCATTGCCTTGCAAAAAAAAATAAAAATAAAAACAAAAAATAAACAAAAAAACAGGGCCCACTAAGTTGTATGCAATATTCTTGTATTTTTTAAATTTTGCTCAATATTTCCCAATTGCACTATATAATTCAGCTCATACTTTACTCAGGAGCATTGTCCTTCATATTTGACACGTGGGCCTAATGTGGGATGTATCTGCTTCAGACAGAAGTAGGGAAATTTGAATAGGAAGGAGGGCTTGAGAGAAAAGATAAGTTCTGTTTTGTATCTGTGGAGTTGGAGATGCTCACAAGACATCCATTTCAAAATTTTCACTAGGCTGTTGGTAATGCAGAGGTCAGTGGGGATAAATGAAACTGAGATTCATCTGCAAAGATATGAAAAATATGATAACTGAAGATAGATAGAAAAGGACATGGATGAAAATCTATCAAAGGAAATTAAGGTGTGGTCATATCAACTTGCAGATGACTTAGAAAGAGAGATTATATTGTCCCCTCACTGGAAGTAAAGATTTTGTGGCTTTGGAGCATATAAATCATTTTCAAAATTGTGAAGGAGGGAAAGAAGGAAGAAAAAAATATAGGACAGGGAGGGGAGAGGGAGAAAAGATGACAAATCTTGGGAAATTCTGATTGGGAAGAAGAGAAAGTTGATATGTGCAAATAAACTTGAAGTTAGAACAATCCATATGTATCCAAACTAGACATGGCAAATAATTAACAAGACTGGCCAAACATTAGAACTTAGGTGGGAGGAGAAAGGAATGGGAATATTTCCAGTAAAGGATAAAAAATAAACTAGAATAAAATAAAAAAAATGAATACTGGCTGCCCTTTCCTGTCATCTCGATTTTAATATTTTTTTTCCTTCATAGACCAAAACAATTTTTTAAAAAATTAGAATTCAACTAAATTAACCAAAAACTGTCCAGGATTCTTTTGGGATCCAGTCGGCCGAATTGTGCCATTTTTTTTAGGGTCATGTTAGTCTGTTATTGTTGAGTCATATCCAATTATGTGTGATTCCATTTGGGGTTTTCTTGGCAAAGATACTAAAGTGATTTGTGATTTCCTTCTCCAGCTCATTTTATGAGATGAGGGAATTAAGCCACAGGGTTAAGTGACTTGCCCAGAGTCACACAACTACTAAGGGTCCAAGACTGAATTTGAACTCTTGCAGATGAATCTTCCTGACTCTAGGCCCAACTTTCTCTCCACTATACCGCCAGACTGACTGCCTAAGATAATCCCAGAGCAAAATTGTAAAACAGGTGCAATTAGTTTTCCTTTCCTCAGGCTTAAATTCCACCTTCCATCAGGTGTCCACAGTCCTTACATTTCTCCATGTCCTTATCCCCTTTCCAAACATTTCTGGGGAAGTTCTTTAAGAATTCTTTCACACTAAAGTGAAAATGTCTTCTATGCTTGAAAGTATTACTCCTTCTGGTACGTTTGCATTTTAATTTAATTAAGTTTAAGCTAAAAGAATGAACTTCTAGCCCTTGAATTTCTGGCATCAGTGACTCAATGGCAATAGTATTGAGAGGAGGGAAAGAGTTGAATTTGGTTCAACATGTATGTATGAAGCACCTAGCTAAATGTGCCAGCATACTAGAAAGACCAAAATACAAAGTGAAAAATAGTTCCTGTAGCTTACATTCCAGTGAAGGTGGTGTTGAGGAGTGGGTTGGGAGGGAAGGGGTCTTTCTTTTGGACTCTGCTTGTGATTGCATCAATCCAGGGAACTCTGCCTGTGGCTTGGCAATTTAGACAATGGTCAGAGCTCCTCAGAGGTAGTGGCATTCCCAGCTAGTATATATATTTAGAAGCAAAGTTTGAACTCAGGTCTTGCTGTCTCCAAGGCTATCCCTCTATCCATGGTACCATGGACATAGTTATGAGTGAATCCCTTGGCCTTTTGGAGACCCTAATTTCTATTCTTTGGAAAGGGAAGGGAGAGTTTTTAATCCCTTATAGGCTTTAACTATGATTTCCTTGAGTCAAGAAAGATGGAGGAGAGGAGGGAAAGGTAGTGTCAAAGAGGATCTGTTCTGGCCATGGAGCTCTGCTAACCCAAAGGAGTCACCATTTATCTGTGATCAATAGGCACCTCACCAAGCACCAACTGAGTGACCTACCTTACCCTATAATCTGATTCTGATCCATCTTATTGCTTCCAAAGCCAGTCTTGTCCATTGGTTCCACTCATTTTTAGGAACAATCTTGGACAAATCAGACTGGAATTTGTCCCTGGAGTTTTCTAAAGCATTTTTTTTTCCCTGAACAGCTTTTCCTGGTCCAGGAGACATTTGGTGCTGGGAGTTAATTTGTTTTCTTATCCAGAGGAGATTGTTCTGTTAATCATACTAAGAAGTCGACCGGATTGCTCCATTACTTTAGGGTCACATTAGTCTGGCTAACGTGAGCCATTCGAGACTTGGAAGTCTTAGAGAAGGGGAACATTTCTCCCCCCTCTACATAGCAGTCTGAATCTTGTAGGCAGTAAGCGACAGACTTACTTTTGCCACACACACACATAGACACATACACATACATACACACACACAGACACACATACACACACACACATACACAAAAGTAGCCAAGGCACATTTTGTGGAACAAATTCTGTCACATTGCATCGCAGAAGACGAGATGTACTCGATTCTCAAACACGTCCCATTAATTAACAGAGGGGCGGCTTCCCTTCTTGCCAGTCTCTGCGCTGACTCTTGTCAGAAAGTGTCTTCATCTACCAGCTTCTATTGGCATTGGCACACATTTGCTCCTCTAGAAAAAGAATTGCTCTTCTTGAAAAGAAAAAGCAGTTGACTAATTTTAAACATATTGGCTAACATGGAGAGAGTCAGTGTGGCCTAGGAGAAAGCTGTCCTCCAAGTCAGGGAGACCCAGGTTCAAATCTTCTGCCACAAAATAGCAGGGTGGCATTGGACAAAGCACTTAACCTCACCTAGCCTCAGCTTCCTGATTAGTGAGATGAAGCCCTTAGATCTGATGACCTCCAAGACCCCTTCCAGCTCTAAAAATCTTTGATCCTAAGATGTTTTAGAGACAGTATCAACCTTCTTTAGTAGGTGTTTATTCACCGAGAGTGCAGCACATCATTGGACTCATGGTCCCAGTGCAAAAATCAGAGGCAAGGGTCTTACAAAGTCCATGGGAGGCAGGATAGGAGAACTTAGTGTCAGAAAAATCTGAGTTCAAGTCCTTTCTTCTCCATGTACTGATTGACCCTGGGTAAGATAGCATACTTCCATGCCCAAGGTCACTCATCTACTACCTACCCAAACCTTGGGTAAGAGGATAAGCCTCAGTACAATCAATAGATTGTAATTTACCCCCTTGATTTTCCTAATATTAACCTAGAAGAGAGAGAGACTTAGAAGAGGCATGATAACTAGCAAATCACTTAATCTATCCGAGACTCACTTTCCTTACCTGTAAAATGAAGGATTTAGGCTAACTAGTCTCTCAAGTTCCCTCTGTCATTAAATCTATTCCTCCCTCTCTCTTGCTGACATTATAGATGAGTTTCTGACCTATATCAGTGGAATGAGTTTCCACACTGAAATGTACCTCAAATAAAAAAATAGGTGCACAACAAAACAAAACCAACCAACCTCTCCCACCTCTCCCATTGACTTCCCCACCCCTCAAAAAAAGTATGATCCTCTCCCTACTCTTTCTCTTTTCTCACCCCAACACACAGCTCCTTCTAAAGGTAACTGAAATCAAATTGCCAATAAAATGACGGGACCAAAATTTAATTTGATCAACTGGCATTAATTAATTCATGCTAATGAATTAATCAAGAAACATTTATCGACTATCTACTATCTGTCAGACACTAGAAATACAAAGACAAAAAAAGAAATATTCTTTTTCTGATCTCTAGTTCTGCCTTGGAACCTGTTACAAATCTGTAGGCAGTAGGGGAGGGGGCAGGGATTTCATGTAGTGACAGTAAGGGATTGTCTGATAGCCGAATTGGGTCTTCATTTCTCTCTGGCTTTTCCCACAAAGCATTTCAACCCAGTGGATCAGGGCAAGTGAATGGCCTGGCACTAGCATATCAGCAGGTCTATGCCAGCATGTTGGTCTTCCTTGGACTTGTTTTCTGCTCTCTCTCCTCCTAATGAATCAGCTATTAACTCTTAAAAGACGTGTTTGCTTTCACCAGGCGGTGACTCCCTTATTTTTTGTGTGTCCAGAAAGACAATCTGAGTTGGGGGGGGGGGGGAGACTTGGCTTAAATGTTTCATTCATTCCAAATTCCCCCCATTTAGAGGGAAACATTTCATTACCCTCAGTTCTTCAGCTAAACTCCCACCAAGTTGACTAGAATCCAATTGATGAAGTCTTGTGACCCTTTTCTAGCAGGCATATTTTCTTTTTTTTCCCCAAAGTACACACAATGCTGGTGTCACTTAACATATTGTATTACCTTTAACTTCCTTAAACAGCATTATTTTCTTGGTCCCTCCTTTTGAGACCACTTACCCCTTTCACAAAGGGTCTGAGGCCTGTTCGGATGTTGGAAATTATTCCCTTTAGTATCTACATGTCAAACAGGGGATATTTCCATCATTCTCTTTGTTAATGGAGGAAGAAAGATTCACAAAAGAACAAATAATTGAGAGGGACTCTATATGTAGCCAACATAATCCATAGGCCAGAGGCATAACCAGCAATTTATGTGCCCAAGAGAAGGGGCATGAAACTTAACTTTTAAAGATAAATTCATTTAAGTAGAATGGCAGGTGGGGAAAGGAGACCATGGGCCACATGGAGCCAAGAGGAGCTCAAATGAGGTGCAGCTGCCCTTGGGGAAAGAAGTGCTACCATCTGGTAGCTTTCTATTTTAACAAATTATCTTTACTAACCAGATACTAAACTGAGTTGTTACTTTGCTGCTGATAGGCTATAAGTTCCACCAGCACCTTATAAATTTTGGCATACTGGGACAAAGTCACATTAACCCTACCTTGGTTCCAGTACTTCCATTCAACTCAGTCCTTGCAAAAAAAATGCCAAATATGTAAGAGTGTTTAAGAATTTCCCCTATTTTTCCCCTATTGTTGTGAAATTTTCATTTCTGCACCCAGAACTAATTAAGAAATTAGCCTAGAATGGACAGAAGTTATCAAAGATTCCAGATGATTTAAGCCAATGAGACTTTCAAGCCCCCTTTTATAGATAGGTATACAAGTAACCAAGCTGAGATTCAAATCCAGGCACTCTAATGCCATTCTTCTGTTTTTCCTCAGTCCTGAATAGTGCAATGTTAGTTCTGTATGATGTACAATAATGGCTGATATATAGTGTCTATCCACATGCAATAAATGCAACCTTGAAAAACCTTAAAACCCTCTATAAATGTTAGTTAGTATAGTACTCTGTCAAAGTACTAACAGAGAGAGGGTTGGATTTATTAGCTGGGGGCAGGGATACACCATATTTCTGTATATAAGTCACCTCCATTAATTAGTCTACCCCAAAACCTCCATGTTGTAGTTACTTTCACCTTCATTATTAGCCCAAGTACCAGTGATAGGTGTGGTTCTTTGTGTAGCATGATAGGAGCTTGGTGCTCATTTATATTGCATGTAAGTAGACTTTTTTTACACTTCCATTTTAAAAAAAGAATTGGAAAGAAGGAAGGAAGGAAAGAAGGAAGGAAGGAAGGAAGGAAGGAAGGAAGGAAGGAAGGAAGGAAGGAAGGAAGGGAGGGAGGGAGGGAGGGAGGGAGGGAGGGAGGGAGGGAAGGAAGGAAGGAGGGAGGAAAGAAAAAAGGTCTTCTACCTACCAGAAATCTCATTATCATGTTGGTCAAATTTCCACCAAAAATAAATTCTTATTTCCCAAAAGCAAATGCCAACTTGGTTATGGTTCTAGAAAAGCATAACCAGGGAAATAATTCCCTTTCCAGATCACATTGTATGGGGTCATATATTGTTTACTCATTGATAGTTCAAATTAAGTAACTTTCATTTTGTGCATTTTGTTAATTTATTAGGCCAACATATTTTGGGCATTCTTCCTTTCTAATCATTCAACAAGTTTTAATTGTGGGTATAAGTTCAGGATGAGTCAGAATTGTGATTATAGTCAAAGAGCTAACCTAAACCTTTGGTTGACTAGGGAGAGAAGTACAGTACCCAAAAAAAAGGAGGTGATGAGTCTGTTACACTTGGCTTTGATCAGCCTTCATTGGAAGTATTGTATTTAATGTTGATTATTTTTTTTACAAAGGCTACCTGAAGCTAGAAAGCTTCTAAAATGAGCTGCTAATAAAGGCAAAAAAATTTACCAGTACAAGAATTCATTAAAGGAACTGGACATTGGGTAGCTTAGAGAAGTCTCAGAGGAGTCAGGATCATGATGTTCAACAATGTGATGAGGCAACCACAGAAATGAATGAAAACTTAGTTTGTGTTAAGAAAGGCATAAATTTTGGAGTAGATAAGGAGTAGATGAGACTGCTCTACTCCAGCATAATCAGCCCATACCTGACTTCATTTTAGGCACAACCTGTAGGCAGGCAGCTTAATGGTGAGAGAGACAGAGTGAGAGGCTTGGAGTCAAGAAGACAAGTTTCAATCTTTCCTCATTTATTTATTTATTTATTGTGTGGCCTTGGGAAAATCATTTAACCTTTCTCAAGCCTCAGTTTCCTCACCTGTAAATTGAGGAAGAAAAGAGCTCCTAGTTGTTGTGAGGGCCACAAGAAGGAGCACTTTGCAAACCTTAAAGCATTATATAAATGTTAACTGTTGTTGCTGCTGCTGTTGTTTGAAATGGATAAACTGGACAGAATCTAGAGAAGGATGACCAAGAGGGTAAAAGACTTGAGATCATATCATAGGCTAAACTGTCAATAGAATAGGCAATTCTTAGTCTGGGGAAGAGAAGACAAGTGGAATATAAAAACTGTTTTCAACTGTTGAAAAGCTGTCCTATGGAAAAGGGCTTAGTCTTGTCCTGGAGGTCAATGTTGTAAAGAAATAAATTTAGAATGAATATCAGAAAAAATATTCTAACAACTAGAGTTGTCCCAAAAAGCACTGGGTCATGTCATGAAGAAATGAACCCCCTCACTGAATAGCTTCCAGTCAAGGTCAGTTGACCTCTTCCTGGACATGTGTTGTAGAGCAAATTGCTTTGAGATCAATGGGTTAGGTGACTCAACAGGTGAGGTCCCTTAAAAGGGGGCCTTGTATGATTCTGATTTAAGTATTTGAAAGGCTGTCATATGTAAAAGACATTCACCTTGTACTGGTTGACTGCAGAAGGTAGAACCCACAACAGTGAGAAGAAATATTAGAAAAGAATATGAAGGATGCCTTCTACCATTTTGTGCTATTTTGGTAGATAACAAGTTCCTAGTCAATGGAAGACTTCAAGAAAGTAAAAGAATCCCTTTAATTCCTACTCAGATTCCAGTTGGTCTAAATAGCATCTGAGATGATGATTCTAACTGCCCACCTTCCCCTCTGGGCCTCATACAATGCTCAGAGCTGCAGAAGACCCAAGAATGAATGCATGTGAATAAAAAATTTTTTGTGATTAGCTCTAGAGACACAAATACATGCAAGCAAGATAGTCTCTCCCCTCTAGGAGCTTATGTGTCTAATCAGGGAAATGATAGGCAAGGAAGGGAAGCTTCTGGACAGGGAAGTCTCAGGGATGGTGATCAGAGCCCATATATACCTAAAGAGCTGCCACATATTGACCAAGAAAACCACATATTAATGTGAACTATGCTCTATTATATTTTTGTTTATTTTATTAAATATTTCCAATTATATTTTAATCTGGTTTGGGCCCCATTTGGGATGTCACAGGCAGGCCCAGAGTATCTGACAATCTTACCCCGACACACTGTCATACACAAGTCAAGATTTTACCCTCTGATGTCATTGGTTCTCTTCAAAAATGAAGAACAAACAACACCACCATACTGCCTCTAAACAGATAATATAAACAAAATAATTTTGGTAGTTGTGGAAGAGGGAAACAACTGGAAAAATAAAACAAAAAGATTTCCTGTATTAAGTGCAATTTGTGGTGGGCCTTAAAGAGGTAGTGGTGAGGGGGAGAACGACTTCTCTGGGCTGAAGTCATCAACAAACATTTTCTCTTGCAGATGATCTATCAGAATCATCATAGACTATGGTCTCAATTAATGATCAGGGCCCTATTGATTCTTTCTTGAATTCCAAGTGTCCCATTTTAAGAAACTTCTTTTCCCATTCTCTCTAAATCTGAATTCTAGAATTCAAATGCCTTTCTTTTAATTTAGAGCAGGGAATGTCTGGCCCTCTGACTAAAAAAGGCCAGAGAAATCATTTGGTCTGATACTTACCAAGGTAACCACAGATGGGCCTCTAAATTCAATAAATCTAGGAACTTTTTAGGGGTAAATTAATTAAATGTTTGGCCAAGTATGGCCCTTGAATGCTGTTATAGATATCCAAATGGTCCTTGGCAGAAAAACAATTCCCCACCTCTGATTTAGAGGACTGACAGTTCAGTCTGCCATATAACAAACCCCCTTATATTCATAAAGCACTTCCCCTTTTCAAAGTTATTTCAAATGCATTATCTCATCTAGACCCAAAAGAACCCAGTGAGATAGGTTTTGTCCCTACTTTATAGATGAGAAATAAAGGTCTAAGAAAGCCAAATGACCTGCCCCAGACAGCAAGATACAGATTAATGAGTGAGATCAAAGACTAGAAGACAGATCTCCTAACTCCTAATTAGGGGGTGGAAAGTTAGGGGTAGGGGGTCACATTGAAATCAGATTCATTAATATTGTTCCATATTTAACAGAGGGGATACAGCCGTGCTAAATTAATGTGGGCCAACTAAAAACGAACAAAGCAAAAACTAAAATGAGTGCACTGAAAAAGAGGGATTGGGATCGTGAAGATAGCCTACAGGAGGCACCAGTGAGCGCAACCCCACCACAAACAAGCTTCATTTCACAAAGGATACACAAATGGGAGGAGTATTGGACTGGATTTCAGAATTAGGCTACGAGGCAATTAATAGTACATTAATTAGAGCTCTGGGCCTCTATTCGAAAAGGCGTGAGTTTAAATCTGGTCTCAGATACTTCCTAGCTCTGTGACCCTGGATAAGTCACTTAAACCTCTGTGTCCCTCGGTTTTCTCAACTGCGAAGTGGAAATAATAATAATAATAATTATTATTATAATTATAATTATAATTATAATGATAACAACATCTGCTTGCCAAGGTTCTTATGAGGATAGAACAAGTTAATGTTTGTAAAGGGTTGTCTACAGTGCCTGTTATAGAGCAGGTTGTAGATAAATTCTAGCTATTATCATCATTATTATTTCAAATAGAAATAGGACTTGAATCACCTATTGCACATGTTGTAAGCCAAGTGCTTTGTCATCTTCAAAGGGCTATAGAAATGTAGATTATTATAAGTGTGTGATATACCAAAGGAAAAAACACTCCTGATAAACTAACCTTTGGGGGCGCATTCTTTAGTGCAGACCATGTTCTATTAGTCATGCCTTTCTTGCTAACAATGATGCGGGCTGCGTGTCTAATCCCAGAGACCCGGTGCCGACAATTTATACCCACAAGGTTCATTCTCTTCTGGAGCCGTAAGGGACCTGGTTATCTTGAAGCCAGTCTTCTGTGAAAACAAGGGAGAACTGGAGGCTCTAAGTCAGTCTCTAGCCCAAGAACAGAAGATTCCACCTTAAATCCCATTCCACCCAATTATGGCTGGTACTCCATCACCGCCCCAGCTAAGCACCATGAAACTGTGGGTGATCTTGACTGCCATATGGGCCACAGAAGGCTGCTCTACCTAGGCACCACTGAGGGAGGGCTGGGTTTTGGCTTTCCGTCTGCATCTCCCTCTGCTTTTTGTCTGGGAGCTTTTATCCCTCTGGAACAAAGTTTGCAGGGTTTATTTTGAAAAGGGAAGGTAATCCAATACCACTTACAACCTAGACAGTTGATAAATAGTTTAGGGTCTCAGCTTAAGTCCTTTCTCAAAGACTCAGCCCTGCATTCTTACCCAGCAACAATGCGGTTGATTGGCATATCAGGCCCTATTGACTTTATAACCTACCGGCGTAGTTAAGTCTTCTGTGCTGCTCTGAGGCTTCGTCGCCCGGGAACATTATACAGGAAAAGGCAATTTGAGATTACAGAAGAACATGGTTACCCAACCTCTAAGTAATACAAATGGATTTGCCCCTCCAACAATACCTTCCCCAATATTGCCTAGGGTGACTTTGGGGACTAGAGAACCTGGGATCCTTTTGGGGTCCCAATAATTGACCCTTAGGAGAGGAGAAATGAAGAAGGGGGTGGGAGTGAGATGAATGAGACAGGGAAAGCCGACTTCGGCCCTGGGCCCTTCAAAGAGTCCATGGGATCTTTGAGCTGACAGTCCGTCCTTGAAAATGACAAATCCCTTGTCCAGTGGCAAGTTCTCTACAGACATTGTTTCTAAAGAGTTTGTTTAATGAAAATATGTCTGGTTTTGGCATTGAATTCTCAGAGGGAGCGGGGGGCTCTCAGAGAGGATCTGAGCCAGCATGGTGCACCCTTTCATGATGTCTCACATCCCCCTGAGTCCTCATAAAAGAGGGAGGAAAGGAGAGCTACAGGAGTTACCAGGCAAGATCTTTCTCAGTTGACTTGGGGTTCCAGGGAACCAGAGGCTAGAAAGTCCCTTCATTTTGCCTTGGATTTACTGGAGTTGGTAAGGGCTTGAGAAGGAAATTTAGATAGGGGACCAACGTACAAAGTAAATGAATGAAAATGCTATTCTGAATCAGGGGGAGCCTTTTTTGATGCAGTCAGGAGACCTGTAAATAACCAGTGAGGGATGCAAAATGTTTTTACAAAGAGAAAAGAGTAGAAGTAAATGGATCCAAGACATCCATGGAGTTATAATGTTTTCTGCCTGCAGGGTTGGGTTTGCTTTTTTTTTCTGCCCTAGCCTGTGGCAGTCAGCCTAATAGCCTCTACTCCATGTGGGTCTAATGTGGCCCCAAGTCCTTTAAATCACTAAATAGATTCCAACCTGACTGTGCAGTGTATTATTGTTCATTTTTAACGCCATCGTGGCTGGCCAAATTGTCTGCTTAGGCAAAGTTTTCTCTTTTTTTGTCCCCCCCCCCTTTTGGGGAGAAGGGGGGAAATCTGGGTGGGGGTGGGGGCTGGAGGGGTGGGAAAGCAAGCCAGTCAAAGTTAAAATAAAGTCTCTTTCTAGCAAGAGGACTGTCTATAACATGTTGTTCCTTATAGAAAGAGGGGTATGGTGGCATTTGTGTGATTAACTTGCTCGACAAAAGTGACAGCTGCTGGGGGTGCATGAAGATAAGCTTCGTGGAGTAGTTCCGCCTTTGTACATCTGTCAGCAAAAAAGGAAGAATAGAGAGTGAAAAGAGACAAATTGGTCCCCAAAGGCACTCCATTCAACTTAGGAGGTTTGCTCTATTGAAGCACTCCCCGTGCATCTCAAGTACTAGGTAGCTTATTCAATTTCATTCACTCTTTAGAATGAACCCACAAGTGTTTAATTTCGTATTCTGTGGCCTAAAAAGAGGGGGGAAAAAGGAGTGGGGGGAAGGGTTTTTTGTTTTGTTTTGTTTTGTTTTGTTTTTTTTAACAGGAGGCCTTAATCATCAGGCAGGGTGATCAATTCTGGACGTATTAACTCATCACTAATTTACTATTTAACTCTCCGCTCTTAGGCCTGGTACTGATCATTCCTACTGCTTCTCAAATAGCAACTTTTTTGCCCATGGTTTCTTTTATGGGACCTCTGATGCCTCCAAACTGGTTGCAGATAATAGAAAGAGTCTTATTTAGAGAGTGAGTAAAATGAGGTAGTGGTCATTCCTACTGCTTCTAAAATAGCAACTTTTTTGCCCATGGTTTCTTTTATGGGACCTCTGATGCCTCCAAACTGGTTGCAGAAAATAAAAGAGTCTTACTTAGAGGTTGAGTAAAATGGGATTTAAATCTTTAACAAGTCAGGTTTCCTTCCCCAAGCACATGATTTGGGTACATGATCTAACAAAAGACTTTTTAAACATTTCTGAAAGAAAGGGAGAAAAATTAGAGTAACACAGCAAAAAAAAAAAAATTAGTAAAATTCAGAGCAGAGTTCACAGACATTAAAATAAAGCAAAAAGAAAGAAAGAAAGAAAGAAAGAAAGAAAGAAAGAAAGAAAGAAAGAAAGAAAGGCATTAAAAGACTTTCAAGCAGCACAGTTTTGACCAGTTTTGGAATGAAGAGGGAAAGGAAGAAAAGCAATATAATTTTTTAAAAATGTAGGCTAGGTGGAGCAGTGGATAGAGCACCAGCCCTGGAGTCATGAGTAGTACCTGAGTTCAAATCCAGCCTCAGACACTTAATAATTACCTAGCTGTGTAGCCTTGGGCAAGCCACTTAACCCCATTTGCCTTGCAAAAACATATGTATATATGTATATATATATATATATATATATATATATATATATATATATATGTATATGTATATGTATATGTATATGTATATATATATATATATAATAGATAGATAGACATATATAGATATAGTCTCATTTGATCCTTCCAAAAGCCTATTATTATATCCTCATTTTACAATCGAGGAAACTGAGGAAAAACAAAGACTAAGTAACTTGCTCTGGGTCACCCATGCCCATTTGAATTCAGGTCTTCTTGATTCTTAATTCAAAACCATCATCCTACCCACTTGATCATCAGGTATAACAATATAACAATAACCCTCAGGTAACAAATTCTCATCTCTATCCTCCACTAAGCAAAATGCATGTGGAGTCCTTCAAAAAATCTGCCCTTAGGAAAAGTGGCCTTTTATTATTTTAAGTGGTCCTGTGAAGGTTTTCATTGTTTCTGATTGTCTTCAGCTACTTCTTTCTGCTATTGACCATCCCACATTCCTCTTCCCAATAGTTCCCCAAAACCAGACTCCATTTCCCTTCTTTTAAAGATCCAACCCACACGTTCCCACTTTATTGCACCCAACTTCTTGTCCAGGTTCTGAACAACACCCAGTTTCCATATTGAATGGTATTTGGAAACTTTCCAACTATAGCCCTGGCTTTTAAAAGCCTGTTCCCACAGACAGTATCTAAACGTACCCCAAAAGGAATCTAACTTTCTCATTTGGTTGACATATAGCATAAAGGCTGTTCATAGGGAGAAAAAAAGAGGAGGGAGGACCTTGAGAACATATCTGAAATCTGATCACAGTTGTTAGGTTTTGTTTTCTTTCAATTTTAGGGTTTTGGACAATACTTCCCAGTAGAGCTCTTTGTGCTAATGCCATCATTTGCTTGGCCAATAGTTGGCTGGTTTTACCAGGGAAAGAATTCCCTTGAGTCTTGGCCTCTGTGTATTTTTTATCTGGGGTGTGTGGAAATTATGTGAATTTTTAGAGTGTGCTCTATTCACATTTGAAAGTGCAGAGCATGATAATCTTAGCCTAGCCAAAAGCTCACTTAATATGGAGAAATTTGTTGGTTTAAATTTAACTCTTTGGGCTATAACTATTATATAAATGTATAATATATATATATATATATATATATAGCATAATATATATATATATATATATATATGTATATACAATTATAGAATCTAGTTTTATAAAAAAGTTTACAACTATGGAATTCATCTCCACATAAGATTCTCCAAGCATTCAGTTCAAGCATTTTTTAAAGTGCTGACAGTGTGTAGGACTCTGAGGTTACAAAAACCAACTTGAAATAACCCATCCCTACTCCCCGGGGAAATGATGTAACCCCCAATCAATCAATATTTAAGGATGCCTTCTTCCCCTTCCATCTTGATTTGATCATTGCCAATTATATCTCTATGGGATGCAAATCACTTGCTGAATTACTAATCATTCATTAAAATCTGGCTGCAATCTAATGGTTTTAACTCCAACTTCGCTTTTGGTGCCCAAAGAGGTATTTAAGGGATAAATATATTTTCTGATAGAAGAATGAACCTCTTTTAAATGGTGACTCTTGCTCTGCCCTCTTACAGGTGCTGTCCTTGCAATGTATTTAGAGGATTATAAGTTCAGGCAGATCGTCTATCAATTTAGTCCCCAAACACCATGGCTTCATGGAAGGAGAAGTGGTTTTGTAGGCAGAGGATCTGGGTTCAGATGCCATGGCCATCCATGTGAACTTTACACACAGACACCATCTTTCCCAACTTCCATTTTCTCATATAAATGAATGAATGATCAGCATTTTGCAAGCATTTATTATGCACTAGTAGTAATAGTTGATGTTGGTTGTTATTTTGTAGGTGTTGTCCTTCATTCTCAAAAAACCCATGACACCAGGGAAGGGACGCTATGACAAGTATGTGAAGTGGATTGGAGTGAGGTGGAGCTGGGCTAAGTTCTAAGACTACAAACTATAAGCTAGCAAGATGAGATAGTTCCTCTATTTAAGAAGGTTCCATTTTGATTAGGGAAGAAAATACATAATGGGAAGTGAGAAGGCAAGATGGCGTAGCCTCTAGGCTGCTTTCCAGCTCTAGATCCAAAATGAAAACCAATCTTAAATATAATTGAATTGCAAAGAATTATGGTGATCATAACTTGGGACTTATACCATGACCATGCTTTGGTATCAAATAATCAATTGTGTAGAGGGCAAAGTTTAAACACATCTAGAGTCTTAAATAGATCAGTGGAGTGTATTAGACTGGAGTTAGTAAGACTGGAGACCAAATCCCGTTCAGATCATTCATCATTAACTGTGTGATCCTGGAGAAGTCATTTAATGTCTCTTAGGCTCAGTTTACTCCTCTATAAAATAGGAATAACAATTGCAGTAAACTCACTAAGCTGTTGTAAAGATTAAATGAGAAAGACTACCTAAATCAAGCTTGAAGCTCGTTATATACAAAGTTGGCTATTATTATTATTATGATTATTATAATTATGATTACTCTCTCTGGGAATGGGGAAGCCTGTCTTCAAGTCCCTGATATAACTAGAGGAAAATAGGTTTCAGAAATTATCCTTGTTCTGCTGATCAGCATGTTAATATTAATATTGTAGCTGCCTGAGGAAGCACAGGGTCTGCCCTATGGGACAGCATGACCCCGGCCCAGTCCTGTGGGGCTTGAGCCACATTTGATTCATTACTGATATCCTTTGGGAAAAACAATTCTCCATAATGAAGGTCCAAATCTACAACAGTCTCTCGATCAAGATCCCATGGTTGATAAATGTGTAATAAGGAAAGATATCCATTAACATTAAGTCATTTAGCACATATACCCCCCCACACACACACACACACACTTCTTCGATTTAACTACAATGCGACTATAATGCATTTGGTGTTTTGGCCATGTGTTATTATTCCAGTAACCCCATTTTTTAATTGGCCATTCTGGCCTTGATCTCTAATAGATTCTTCATTTGAGTGATAGGGAATCCCAGCAGCCCAATGGTGATGGTAGTGTTGTGACCCAGATCCTGACTAGGTACCTAAATTTGGCCTTGCTATCTGCCTAAGAAGACTTTAGAATAATAAGAGAGTTCCTGTATTTAGATAAGGAAAGCAAATCTGCTTCACTAGACCCTGAAGTTGATATAAAAAAAATACGAAGGAATTCCAGAGTAATTGTACTTAGGGTAAAATCAGGGAACTCACAATATATTTGTTGTGGTGGGTTTTTTTAAGTGTGCTTGCTTTCCTGGGCTGGATTCATGAAAGATCTAATAATGACAAGGGTTTTAGTTCCAACTCTACCACTAATTAGTGTGACTGGGCAGTCATTTCACTTTCTCCGGGCCTCTGCTTCATTATCTGTAAAATGAGGAGTTTGGGTTAGAGTTGGAGTTCCCCATTTCTGAAGCTGTAAATCACTGTGAATGAAAAACCACTGAACGCCAAACCAGCTCTAAATTTTAGAATTCTTACAGTTGGATTTCCCCTAAGCTTTGAATATTTTATGAACAAAGCCAAATAAGTGCAGGTCAAAGAAATTCCATTTTTTTCTCCTACAAATACAAAAATGGAATACAGACTAGGTATCAAATCCCAGTGCCTCCATCACTTCCTCTCTGTGGGACACTGGGCAAGTGTCCTCATCTCTCTCTCTCTCAGTCTCAGTTGCCTCACTTCTAAAATCACTAGGCAGCTCTATGATCCCTTCTAAAGCAAAACAATTATATATATATATATATATATATATATATATATATATATATATATATATATATACTCTATGAATTGTCCCATGGATTGAGGGCAAATAATTCTATTTTTTATCTCTGTATCCTTGTGCACACAGTACATGCTTAATAGATCTTACTAATTGCTTGATTTAGTATAGATGATCAATCTATCAAAAAGCAAGCATTTCAGATTTAAATAACATGATAATCCCTGAGGATATAAAGAAAAAGTAAATTGTCCCTGCCTTTATGGAGCTTACATTGTAAGGTGAGAGATCATATAAATATAAACATAAACAAATGCATATTTATATATCAATGTATGGAGATACAAATATATATTTTTATTGCTGCACAGTATAATTATCAAAATTTG